>NC_056727.1:188027785-188105285 GCF_019279795.1 Protopterus annectens
AGAGTAAAATCCCATGATTGGAGGGACTCCATGGTCAGCCTCAGTAAGAAGCTGAGATATCTCATAAAATCCTCCAAAGCTAGTTACGAAAACAAAATTGCCACTGATTCGAAAGACAACCACAAAGCATTCTATAGCTATGTCAAGAATCTCAATGGCAATGCTCAGATCTGCTCTGAATTACAGCACAAGGACACTAAATATACAGAACCAACTGATATTGCCAACATCCTGGCAGATAGGTTCAGTGCTAACTTTACCCCTCTCTCATCCCCTAAAGGGCCCATCTTTATACCGGAAGAATGCAAAGTACCTGTAAGCACGGCTGCACAGGTAAAAAACACACTCTCCAAAGCCAAGAACACAACATCCATGGGACCTGACAACATCCCAGGCTGCATTCTACATGAACTACAGAACGAACTGGCACCCCATCTAAGTACCATGTTCAATCATAACCTCACTTCAGGCTTTGTGCCAACTGAATGGCACACAGCAATGGTTATCTCACTCCAGAAAGGGGGAGCCACCACAGACCCTGGGAACTACCGCCCCATTAGCCTGATGAGCCTGGTCTGCAAGGCTATGGAGCGTATCATCATGGAACTTATAAACAATGACATTGATAATCTCCAAACACTGGACCCTATCCAGTTCAGGTTTGTAAAAGGCAAATCATGTCTCCTAAACCTGATAGACTTCTTTGAAGAGGTCACCAAAGCCATAGATGAGGGTAAGGTGGTTCACACAGTCTATCTAGATCTCGCCAAGGCTTTCAACACCATCCCCCACTCTAGAATTATAGAAAAACTCACTAAACTAGGTATAAATCCCTATGTCACAAGATGGGTTGCCAACTGGCTCACTGACAGAACCCACACTGTGAAAGTAGCAGAATCTAAAGCCAACGTCAGACCAGTGACAAGATGAGTACCACAGGGTTCAGTCCTAGGTCCTCTCCTGTTTGATATATACTTCTCTGAAGTACAAGCTAACACATAAGGTCTTTGGCTAACAAAGTTTGCAGATAACTGCAAACTAGGAGCCATAATCAAAATTCCTAACGATGTGGACATCCTACAAAAGGGCCTCACTGAGACTGATGCCTGGTGTCAAAGCCATGGCCTTAAGCTCAATGCCAAAAAGTGCATTGTCATCCCTTTTGGTAAAAACTCTGTACCCATGACCTACCACATAGGCGGTAGCCTACTTAACACCGAAATTGAGATAAGAGACCTTGGGACACAGGTGGACAGTAGTCTCTCCTTTGATAATCACATTGCCACAGTAGTCAGGAAATTCTTCTATGTGGCACACCTCATCACAAAAGGTTTCTCATCCAGGAAAAAAGAGGTCATTGTTCCCATCTACTCATCACTCATTAGACCCATTATAGAGTGCAACGCCCCTTTTGGTATGTACCTCACAAGACATCTACAACAACTGGAAAGGCCAAAGAAATACCTCACAAAGAGGATTACTGGCCTCAAACAGATGCCTTACGCAGACCATCTCAAAAAACACCAGCTTTACTCTGTCGCATATCGCCTACTCAGAGGCGATCTCTGCCTAACATACAAAGCTATGTCAAACCCAGAGCTGTTGGACATGCTCCATGTAAAGAAATCCAAGTCCCTCCGAGATACACGTTCTAGGGCCCTAAACCTTGTTACCACAATAAACAGAAAATGCTGAAGGGGTAGATTCCTGTCCCAGAGACTTCCCATACTCTGGAACAAACTACCTATCTATATCAAACAAAGCTCCTCATTAACACTCTTCAAGAAAAATCTTGATGACTGGATGGAAGATAGGAAATTTACCCTGGGGATCACTTCTGTGGCTCTGCTTGACAGGGGCACAGGAAAACAATTTTCTTTGTTGGCAAAAGCCAGGGTACTGTTTGGCTAGGCTTATATAGGCCCTAGGACCAATAGCCTAGTACCTGCCTATGAACCTATGCATTTCTCATAGCCTGGACCCACTTACTGTCGATGTTCCTTTGATTCTCTCTAATTTGTGTGAATTGTTCAATGCTGGGTTGGCATAATCTTCTATTAAAACCCACCTGTCAGCTATTTCTGCTTGTCTGCCTTTAGCTCCTCCTTTTGACCTCTAGGTTTGAAGTCAACCAATTTCTTAAAGACATTGTTCATATTAGACCTCCCAGGAAGCCTGTCCCTCCTTCCAGGGATCTTAATTTTCTTTGGAGAAATTCTCACAGGCTCCTTTTCAGCCTGCAGCTTTAGCTTCCTTACAGCATTGTTCTTGGAAGACTGTTCTTTTGCCAGATGGGTGTCTGAGCTTCAAGCCATTATGGCTGTTCCTCTTTTTTTAGTTTTTCATAAGGACAGAGTGTCTGTTCTTATTAATCCTTATTTTATGCCTAAGGTGGTGAATGAGTCATCTCTTAATCAGTCTATTCATTTGCCCACTTTTTTCCCTTCTCCGAAATCCGCTAGTGAAAATGTGCTGCACACTTTGGATGTGCATAGACAAGTCACATTTTATTTGGGCAAAACTAAAGCTTTATAAAAATCTGGCAGCGTTTTGTTTCTTTTCATCCTAGATCATTAGGTGTGATGGTTTCCAAGAAGACTATTTCTACTTGGATTCCTAAAGCCATTTACTTTTGTTATTCTTATCATTGTAAGAACCTTCCTTCTATGGTCAAGGCTCACTGTACTAGGGCTATGGCTTCTTCTGTTGCTTTCTTCAAGGGTTTGGATACTAATTCCATCCTTGAGGCAGCTACCTGAACTTCTGTGCATACCTTTACTAAATACTACAAGTTGGATGTCATATCCAGGGATAGAGATGGTTTTGCTAGGGCCATTCTCCATGGATTCCTAGAAGGCTCTACTGGCCCTTCCTCTTCCCTATCTTCTTCCTGACGTTTTTGCATTCTTTCTCATGTTAAGAATACTGCAACAGTGAAATGGAAGGATATAGTACAGTTGTTTAAAATCTTACCATAACACTAAATGTCCTTCTCTTCACTGTTGCAGAATTCACTTCTTCCCTCCTCCCCCTAGTCTTTTGTTCCTCTAGATGTGTATGTTACCATCTGGTATCCTAGGGCTGGGGTTCCTCCTAGGGCTCTCAGTTCTATTCTAGGATGATATATCTGGATGTCACCTTTATGCCTAATGCCTAGCATGAGGAGCACATGTGTGAAGTTTAGCATATCCTTAACAACCTAAAAGTTTGGGTATACTCAAAGGACATTGGGCCGCCGTTGGCAGGGGATCCCACATGATAAAAATAACTGCAATAGTGAAGAGAAGGTCATCTACCCTTATGATAAGATTTTACACAACTGTACTTTTTCTGCAGTTTTAGGTGTTGACATGTGTGATGCCCATGCACTGGCCCAGTGACCAAGGAGCCTCAATCCTCACCACTAGCACCAGTGAGGGGCATGCACATATGGAAGGATGACAAGTACACGCACAATAAAGTACAATTTCCCTTAAGAGCACACAGAGATCACAGTCAGTCTGGGGCTGGTTTCTCCCTTTCTCTCCAGATCCCAAATAAGACTCTCCACTGACACAGCTATAGGGTACAGATCTCAGCCTAGTGGTCAAGCCAAAACCTCCAGCACACTCTCTGTCCAACCAGTGCTTCGTGTCCCTGCCTGAGTAGCTGACACACACACACTTTGAGATATGAGTTATATACAAACACACAGACACTCCTGGGGAAGGCTGCCACAGGTTCTCCAGCTATGCCCCCTTTCTGCCCAGACTATAAGGTAGAAATCCCTGCCAGCAACCACTAGTTATCAGCTACTAATAAAGGCCCTTACCAAAGTGTGTCCAGTTTTACTGTGCAATATTCTTATTATCCAATTAGTAAGTGTGATGAACAGCAAGACTATTGGAGTGACTTAGTACAGCATCCCCAATACATGCAATGTACTCTAAGAGCTTAAATTATCTCTACACAAAACAGCCTCAGTAGAACGGTTTAACAATATTTAATAATAAATAATAAAAACACAAGACAATACTCATCACTTCAACACAATGACATGAGTTCAGAGATCACAGAAAAATGCTATAAAACAATATTGCAGGACAGTCTGACATAAATATAGAAAACACTAGACTAATCTGGCTAAATTCCTATCTAACTCTAAGAGAAATCACTGTTCCAAATACTACTTATATACAGAGCAAGCAAGTGCTGGTGAGTGGATGTTCTTACTAGATCCAAGACAAGATACACAATGATCAATCTTTCTCTCTGAGAAAGTCTTAAATTGATAATACACAGTACTGCTGACTCATGTCAGATTATATCATTTTTATCACTTCTCCTTTAGTTCCCAGGCTAACAGAAACCCAACATTTACATTTCTTGGCACCCTTGCTGAGGTTTCCCAGGGTCACAGAACTTAACATTTCTACAGCTGCCAGGAAATCACAGCAATAAAAGACACTTTACATGAGAAGCCTAGTAATTTTCTTTGTCTCAAAACAATAGAAATAAACTCTTAGCCCAGACATCCTGTCTCTGAGCTTGAGATCAAACACAGCTATACAATTCTTTTCTCAACGGCTTTCTTCCAGCAGGGTGCACTGTGGTTACATTTTTGAAGTTCAGCATATAACACAGTTTTCTTACATTTAGTTTTCTTACATTTGTAAAAACAAGCCTGTGGATCATATTAATATTTACAATGACATAGAATTATTTATCTCTGTGTGCTCTTAAGGAAAATTGTACTTTACTGTGCGTACTTGTTATCCTTCCAATGTGGACATCCCCTCACTGGTGCTAGTGGTGGAGGATTGAGGCTCCTTGATTACTGGGCCAGTGCACAGGTGTCACAACATGAAAGAAACAAGCATCAGATGCAGTTGCAAAAGGTAAAATCTACATTATAAGATGCTTCCACCCCAGTGTTATTCAACAGTCTTCTTGTTAAAAAGTTTACTGCTTCTAGAAAATCTCTGTATATTTACTTGGTATCTTGCATAATGTTGTGGAAAGTGTGAAAGCATGCATCTCATGCAGTCCTTTCTTTAGTTTTATTTTTTAACATTCTACCACATATAGGTTCAACACATGACCTAGTGAGAGCCACCTTTTTGTAAGAATACTGCTGGCCTAGAACTCTGACACTATCTTATTCTATCTAAGATCATGTTTCCTCATTACTTCTCAAAAATCAGATTCTTTCCAGCTGCAACATCCCACCTTCTTCCTCTTTTACTCACACTGTATCATTCTACCACTGCCATTGGGTTTAATTTAGAATCATAACCCTTTGTATCCAGCCTCATACAAATAAAATGTACTGTGACAAAATACAGCTAAATAAAGTACTGCAAACACAATGATTGGGAGCAGCCACTCATCATGAAACTCATTCTAAGAGCCCAAAGTATCAGGCATTCCATCTATTACATCCCAGGCCCCCGTACATTATCTGAGTATATTTTAAAGTATACAATCAAATTGCATATAGTGAAATAGAAAATGAAGGTCTACTTTTTTTTAAGTGGTCACATTTACATGAGACAAATTAGTTTTCTTGCTAGTTTTTAAAACACTAAATGTAGTGTAAAGGGAAAAAGGTTCACTGTTTCAAATTATTTGGGTGTTATACTGTCTCATTATTTTTATATCATATAGCTAATTTATCAGGATTACTATAGAAATCATATTGCTGTATATTGTCACACTGTCCTATTCTTGTTAGTTTTCTAAAAGGTACTGTAGTTCCCACCAGTTAGAGAAAATATTAAGAAATAATAATAATAGCAATGAAACACATTTTCATGTCTGCATGTTTTGTATTAAACAGTCTCATAACTTTGTTAACTTAACTCATTACATCTGAGTGACGCCTCCAGGTGCATCTGCAGTTAACTTCTACTGATGCCTCTAGGTGTCAAATATTGCTTTTTCATATTTGCATCAATAATAACAGAACCATGCTATGTACAAGGTTTTAAAATATTTCATCTTAAAGCTTACACAATGGAAAACTCAACTGCCTTAATATTTGACCTCTGTCTAGTGCAGGCAAATAGATATTAACAGTTGTTTTTATTATATTAATTTATATACATATAATTTTCACATTTTTGTAAATAACGTAAAAACAAACTAACACAGACAGAACTACTTGGGCTCATATGAAAGCTCTCAGCTAGATGAATAAAATGCTGCTGACAGTATGTGCATAACTTCAGTGGTTGCAGAAATATTGTAAGTTGTTTGAAAAATATAGCCATCTATAGACCCCACCTCCATGTCTCAGGATACCCACTCCTCCTACCTGGACCTACTTGACTCTATCAAGGTACCTCCTAATACCCTGATCCTTGATGACATCAACTACCCCACCATAGACTGGGTGAACTATTCCTGCACTAATGCACTTAACCAATGATTCCTTGTCTTCATCAACTCTAACACACTAGACCAGCTGGTCTCATCCCCCACAAGGGGCGATATACTGGACTTGGTTCTCACCAACATGGGTGACCACTGCACCACTCCCATAGTATATTCTTCCCTGGTGAGATCAGATCAGCAGTCTGTCTTATTCGAAGTTTCTATCCCACCCAACCCCTCCCCAACCGTAACCAGGCTAAAAGACTTCTCAAAAGCTGACTACACCCTCCTAATGGAGGGTATCAGCAACTTCACACCACCACCCCACTCAGAGGATGCAGGCAGATATGCTGAACAGTACACCAATGCAGTATACAAGCACCTGTACAACTGCATGGACTCAGCCATACCCAACAGAACTAAAGCCTGCTCCTCAAGGAAACACAAACTTATCTGGTGGACATCCTGTATCAACAGGCTTTACAACAAAAGGAAGAAACTGTTGCCCAAGGGTAAAAAGGAACACATTTCAAACTGGAAAATCTCCCTCCTCTGCCTCAACAAGCAAATTAGATCACTAGTGAAAAACTCCAAAGCCAATTATGAGTTGAAACTAGCCTCCAAAACAAAGGGAAACCATAAGTCCTTCTTCAGTTACATTTGGAAACACCATGGCAAAGCCCAAGTTTGTTCCGAATTAGTACTTAATGGTACCACTTACACTGATCCTGCTGACTTAGCCAGCCTACTAACTGATAAGTTCATTGCAAACTTCACCCTCTTTGGGCGGCGCAGTGGTACAGCAGTAGCATTGCTGCCTCACAGCAAGTGGTTCTCTGGTTTGATTCTCGGCTGGTGTGCCTTCTGTGTAGAGTCTGCATGTCCTCCTAGCAATCGTGTGGGTTTCCTCCCACGTGATAAAGACATGCATCTGGAGCATTTCTCCCTGGGCCTCTGCTGAAAATTGGCTTCATTCCAAGTCAGACTTTCCCAGTAAACAAATGTTAAATAAATAAAAATAAAATAAATTATCACCCCCCCACACCTTACATCTCCGTAGATCAAGTGTTAAAGGCCCTATCCAAGGCAAAGAACAAAGCTTCCATGGGACCTATTAATATCCCAGGCTGTATTCTGCACCATCTCCAGCAAGAACTAGCTTCGCCACTGAGCATCCTATTCAACCACAGCCTAATTCTAGGCTTCATTCCAGCAGAGTGAAAAAACACCATTGTCATCCCCTTGCAGAAAGTGGTGCCACTACTGACCCAGGAAACTATCAACCAATTAGCTCAACAAATCTGATCTGTAAAGCCATGGAACATTACTATGGATGTCATAAACAAGGACATAGGCAATCTCCAAACACTTGACCCCACCCAGTTCGATTTGTTGCCTATTGATCCTAGTTGACTTCTTTGAGACTGTCAACAAGGCACTGGATGGGGAAAGTTAGTACATACAGCTTACCTTGACCTGGCGAAGGCCTTTGACACAATGGACATCATTGAAAAGCTAACACAACTTGGTGTTAATCCCTATCTCATCAGATGGGTGGCCAACTGGCTCACAGATAGGACCCACAAGGTCAAAATAGGTGCCACCACCTCTGACAGCAGACCTGTCACTAATGGTGTTTCCCAGAGATCTGTCTTGGGACCCCTACTGTTTGGTATCTAGTTCTCAGAGGTCCAGGCAAAGATCAAGGTCCTGTGGCTGACCAAGTTTGTGGATGACTGTAAGTTGGGTGCTGTCATTGACTTCCCAAATGAAATTAACATATTGCAAGACGGTCTCACAACTATAAATATCTGGTGCCAGAGTCATGGCCTTAGGGTAGACACAAAAAAAGTATTATCATACCAGTCAGCAAAAACATGGCCCCTACTGATTACCACATCAACGGCAATGTGGTGAGAGACCTGGGTACTCAGGTTGACAACACTCTCACATTTGACCATCATGTGGCGGCAGTGATCAGAAAAGCCTTTTACTTGGTTCATCTCATAAGTAAAGGGATTGCATCCAGAAAGAAGGAGGTTATTACTTCTTTGTACTCCTCCCTCATTAGACCTATAATTGAGTATACTGCCCCATTTGGTATGTACCTCTCCAAACATCTGCACCAACTGGAAAGGCCACAGAAATACCTCACAAAGAGAATCCATGGCCTCCAACACCTATCTTATGTGGACAGGCTCAAATCACTATCACTTTATTTGGTATCATACAGATTGCTCAGAGGTGATCTGTGTCTCACCTACAAGGCAATATCGGACCCTGCCCTACTAGAGATGCTTCATATCCATAAGTCTAACTCCTTGCACATTACCCGCTTGATAGGCCTAAATCTAATATGCAACATCAACAAAATCTGCTGCAGAGACAGGTTTGTCTCCCAGAGGCTGCCTCGTCTCTGGAATAGACTTGCCATACATATCAAACAGAGTACCTCACTGACCCTCTTCAAGTGCAACCTTGATGAGTGGATGGGAAACCACAAATTTGTTCCAGGGGTTCCACCTTTGTCCCTCATTGACAGGGGTGACAGGTGCTGACTGAGGTTTCTTTTTTGCAGATAAAGTCTTGGCTAGGCTTGTAAGGGCCCCAGGACCATTAGCCTAGTAACCTCCTATGATCCTATAATCCTAAATATTATAAATGCAATAGTTGCTGTGTTTACTGTGAGTTATAAAATTTGGTTTAAGACCTAGAACCTAAAGAATGCTACCACTAAAAATATAGTTTTGTGATGAAGACTTTTCCAGTTATACCATTTTCATAACCACTATGGTTCCAGAAATATGAAAATGTGTTTGAAATGTGAGGACATAATTTAATTCTGTAAAAATGCTTAGGTTCTGCAGATTGGAAGTTACAGTGCAAACTTCCTGAGTGCCATTGGAGTGAATGAGTTAAGATGTACCCTTTCACTGTGTGTTGCCTTCTCTTTGGTTCTGTCACTCACTTCATTTCCACACTTTGTAACATTTGCAGACTACATCTATTATTTTGAAAGGTTGAAGTACCATAACACTTTTAATTAATAACCAATTTCTTAGTTAAATATATTCTGCCAATTATATTCTATGTCTGTTTTATATAATGTAGTACAAATATATAGATATGAAAATACAGAATGCATTTCCCATGAGGGATGACTCAGGTCTATGAGTTTATTTATTACTACTTCAAAATGTAAGTCTACTGCTGATAATTTCTTTGCTTTTTTTCTGCATGGAAATGTTGTAAAGCACAGAGAAGTGTCACTGTCGTCTAAAAATGTTGCGAAGGTTGGAAATGAAATGAGTAGCTGAGCCAAAAAGGAGGGAGCACATGGTGAAAAGATATATCTTAAGTTAAAGTTAGCAGGAATGGAAAATAAACCAGTTTAGCTAAGCTGTAAATTTTCCATCAAGCTAAAACAGAAATTCTCAGAAATGGGGAATTCAAAGCAGCAGGTAGGTGTGGAGGAATGGATTTGTAATAATAAGAATTATTTTACCTCTCCAGTTAAACAGGAGACATAGTACCAGCTCATAGTTATAAACTCACTTCTGCCAGTGTAAGATAGGCAACTTAGCTAAGAGGAGATTGTAGGCAACAGGTATCTGAAGTGAAGGATCAATAGAATTCAGATAAATCTCTTGCAACCTAGAGAAGGGGAAGAAATGAGAGGGCTGTGTTAATTCTCTCTGAGAAAGATGGAGGGACACATGAAGAAGACAACAAAGAAGAATATAGTGTTTATTAATGAGGAAACAACCTTGAATAGAGTCCTAATGACATTTCTGTTGAGCAAATGTACAGGGAGTCTAAGCAAGAGGGTTTTATCTATCCTAGGCATAAAGAAAGGAAGCAAGAAAAAATAATATATAAAGTAGAGACATCAAGTAACATTAAATAGTGCTATGAGTTGCCATTTCTAGAACAGCCAGACACTGATACTCCAATGGATTTGTTGGCATGGGAGAAGGTTGTGTTCTCTACCTTGTGACAATCTAATCTTGAGGAAACACTGGACTTAGCTGACATTCAGATCAGCAGGTTAAATGTTTAAAAGACATGCTTGAAGATGAAACTTTGAGCATGTCGGGGAAAATATAGGTAGAGTTGTCTACAGTAATGTAAAGAGGAAATATATACCATTTGTTAGTTTTGAAACATTTCCAAAACCTAGAAATGAGATTATCAAATTGTTGTGTAATAAGGGGAAACCAGGACTTAAACATGGATCCTGGCAAGGTTTTACTGGATCAAAATAATGAAAGGAATTGAAAACCTTTGTGCTGGATGCACCAAGTGCCAGAAGACAGTCCCTAATTCAGGTGTTAAGAATCCTTTGATTCCAGTGGCTGTCACAGAGGTGCCATTGAATATATTGCAATGGACATTACTGAGCTAATGGTAAATCAAGCAAGCAATAGATTTCAATGAATTTTGGTTATTTTGGACTATGCAGCTACATACTCTGAAGCTATCCTAGTATGTAAATTTAATGCTAAATGTATAAGGGTGGCTAATTTTATTATTTTAGAGATACTAAAGGAAAACTTAACTGATCAAGGAACTCCCTTTATATCTACAATAATGCACTGGCTTTGCCAATGCCTTGAGGTCAAGCAGCTAACAACCTCAGTGTACCATTTGATAGATGGATGGATGGATGGATGGATGGATGGATGGATGGATGGATGGATTGCTGGAGCATTTTAACCATCGCTACAGTCTATGCTAAGAAACATTACTGAGAAAGATGGCAAAAACTGGGATCAGTTAGTATTGTACCTCCTAGTTGTCATTGTTGAAGTGCCATAAGCCTTGACCAGGTCCAGAGTTTTTAAAATATTTGGGGCAGACTCCCTTGTGGATTGTTAGATGCTACCAGAAAAAAAAAACTTGGGAAGAAGTGAAAACCCTATTTAAAAGTGGAGAACTCTATACCCTTTTAAAAGACAGACTGAAAATAGTAATTTCCACAGTATGGGAATGCATTCAAAGAATTCAGGCTGGACAACAAGGGGTGTATAGTAAAAATAATAAGATCAAAGAATTTAAAGATGGACATCAAACACTAGTTTTGGTCTCATCAGCAGAATGTGAGTTTTCACTAAATGGCAGGTCCATTTGAAATTACAGTGATAATAAGTGCCGTAACTCCATAATTAGACAAAGATGTAACAAAATACTGGGAAATATGTGCCACGTCACTGGTTCTGAAAGTACCAAAGGAAGTTCAGTCTTTGGTAGTTAGTTCAGCAGAAGAGATGCCTGAAATTCAGAAAGATGATACATTGTACAAGTCACACAAACTAAAAAATAAAATAATTTCTGTTGCGAAACAAGGAAGTGCTTTCAAACTTGCCTGGAAGAAATTTGATTCAACACCGTTTGAAGACTAGTTGAGGAGAAAAGTTTAACTTTAAATCCTGTCAAAAATGAGTCACAAAATATGTAGTACAAGAAGAGGCAACAAAAATATTTAATCTAGCGATAATTGATGAGTCTAAAAGAGAGTGAAACAGGCCATAGCATTAACTCCAGTACCTGATGGAGCTCTCAGATTCTGTAATGATTTTATGAAGCTGAAAAGTATTTCAAAAGCTGACAGATGAAATAAAAGAATAGGGAAGGAAAATACTTACCTACATTGCACTTGGCAAATATTACTGGCAAAGTCTTTTCACAGCTGAGGTTAAAGGTATGACAGCCTTTTAAATAATACTTTGGGATTATTCAAATATAATGTTTTCTATACTGGGCTACATGGTGACCCACCATGCTTCCAATGACGAATGGACAGAGTGTTGAAACCTCACCTCACACCATCTATGCTGCAGCTTACCTACATGATGTTGTTATACGCTATGAGGATTGGGACTCACATGCTCTGTATTACGCTCTCTGAAGCAAGCACAACCAACTCTGACTGACTCCAAGAGCAAGGTAGGCACGGTAGGGTTTAAATACTTCAGCTATATCATAGAAGAAGAACTGTTAATCCCCTCAAAAAAAAAAAAAAAAAAAAAAAAAAGCAGAAGCAGTGTAAAATGCCCTGTTACAGAAATTAAAACAAAGTGAGACTGTGTTAGGGATCAGTGGGATATTACTGCAAGCATGTGCCCCATTTTGCAAGATGTTAAGCATTTTCACATGAACCTGACCAAGAGGAAGATGCAATCTAAAAAGTGGACACTAGATGCAGCCACTGCTTTTATGCATTTAAATGAGGTATTATGCATTTAAATGAAGTATTGTCCATTTAATGAAGTATTATGCTCAAAGCGCTGGGTAACATTCCTGATGTATGCAAACCATTTAAAGTCAGTGCGGATGCATTGGCTGTGTGATCGGGAGCAGTGCTTTGGCAAACTTTTAATGAAGAAGTGCATTCCATCAGCTCCCTCAGCTGAAATCTAAACAAAGCAAAGACTGGGCACTCGATGATGAGAAGAGAATACCTAGCCAGCAAGGAGGTTCTTGGTTCCCCAATGGTATTACCTCCTAGGGAGAGATTCACTGTAGTTATGGGCCATGACCCCATATTATTGTTAAGTGAACAACAGGATGAGAACACAGATGTCTGTACATGATCCTTATCTCTGTAGCCCTTTCAGTTCAAAACACAATATATTCCAGACTTGACACTTCAAAGTGGATGGCAGGTCTCAGTGCCATGGCTGGGCTGCATGGCTGCATATCTATATTTCATCTCAATCATCCACTAGGGTTAAACTGGTGGTATCAAGCTGGGGTGGCCAATTGTGGCATAGCCTCACCATTCTAACCATTTGGAGAGCACAACTGACCCACAAATGTGAAAATAACTGCAAATAATGTCTACAGCAGTGTTATAAGGAGTCCATTATAAACAGGATTATTTTTATTAAATTTGGTAAGTGTTTCTGTTAAGTCAAACTTAATGTTTTTAAGAGTGGAACTATGTCTATATGTATTAGTTAGAGCAGATTTATTTAACAAATATTTTAATGTAAGATAAAAAAGGGCTGAC
The DNA here is from genome assembly GCF_019279795.1 of Protopterus annectens. Classification (NCBI taxonomy): domain Eukaryota; kingdom Metazoa; phylum Chordata; order Ceratodontiformes; family Protopteridae; genus Protopterus; species Protopterus annectens. Next base: position 188,041,152 of record NC_056727.1, read on the forward strand.
AGAAACCCAGTAAGAGAGTGTGTACTCTTTGAGCAAAGGGACATGAAGTGCAGACCAGTGGCTCAAGGTCAAAGATTCAACTGCGGTGAAGAAAGACCTTAAAGAAGAAGAAGTTGATAATTGCTCTTATCAGGGTCAGCAATGAGAGCTACCTACAGATATTATTTCTCAGCAGAACAAGAGCACAAGACTGGGTTAAAGGTACTTTTTGTGCAGTTAGTTAGCCACATCTGCTTGTAAGAATCGGTCTTACTTTCTTTTATATAATAAATGACATTATGTATGTTAGCATCCTGTCAAACTGTTGTCATGTCCAGTGCAGTATTAGCACACACAGTGCCTGACTGTGTGATAGTATTTGTGTGTGTGTGTGTGGCAGCCATGCACCTCTGAGTAGTGACTTTTATAGTTGTACACCACCTGTAATACTATCTGCTCTCACTTTCCCTATATGTCAGTATACTCAGATACTCACTTTGATCATATTTTAAGTTGCTTTGCTGTAATGTGCCAAAAATGGTGACAACGCTTTTTATCATGTTACATCAGGGCTTGTAGTGCAGCTATTATACTACAGATCAAATTAGTGTGATTGTCCTGAATCACTCCAATAACCCAATGCATTATCAGCTCTTGAGCATAGACATTGAGATGAAATATGGATATACAGTCATGCAGCCCAGCCATGGCACTGCATGTTTGCATCTTGATAATAACCATGGACATCATTCTATTCAGCTGCCCATTGTGGCCATGTTTAGACATGGCTGTTATATAAGGTGTGAATGCCTATGTAGCCTGCCCATACAACTGTCGCCCTTCTCCATACTACTGCAAGAGATGGGCATCATGCTACTGTGCTGTCCATTGATGCATGCCAAGTGGTGTCCAAGCTGTGTGGTGTTAGGCCCCAGCTTTCATTTTTTTTAGCTGGACTTAAACTGCAGACCATACATGGCCTCAGGAGGATTTGATTCTCAAAGGTCTCTGAAATTTCATATACATGCATATACAAAGTTAGGCACTTTCTTCCATCCCAGGAAGGATGACAGTGCCTAACTCTGTTATAATAAAGCACTTTGATTATATTCAGGTGTCTATCTTGGTAAATTTCCTGCTACATGCATTTACAAACACACACACACACATGCATGCCCACAGTCACATAACATGGATACACTGCAGCTTCACCCAACCTGCAGTATCTATCACAAAGATAGGACATATAAAGGACTAGAAGGAGCAGCCCTGGTGTTTTCTAAACACATCAGCTGCAGCATGAAAAATATCTAAATCCCAAGCTATCCTAAAACAGATACTGTACTAATTACTGTCAAAATCAATCACTTCTGGACACTTACAAAACATCTGTCTCTATACCCCACTCCTGTACTCTAAACATATAGCTTAGGACATGCTCACATGCTGCCTGTCTTTGTAATTTCAATTAAAGGAGAATTAATACCATTCACTCATAGACCAACAAGATTAGAGCAGAAAAAAAGTAGTTTGGAGAACAAGATAATGGCTGTGCACTGGCTAGCATGGGCCTTTTGAGACTAGATGGCAGCATTTAGTATGTACAGGTGTGTCCTGGAGCCACATAGTAATAACTTACAACACAGTGTAAACATCTAATGTCTAGTGTTCATTCACCTGGACACTTATCGGTCCCATAAAAGGATAGGAAAGCAGAGTATAGAACAGCAGAAAGGGAAAGAATATAACAAGCAGAGACAGACACAGATGGGAGGTTTAATAGAAAATCAATTTGGTAAGGCAAAGGGCATTTATTTATGGGGATAGGAGCCCCATTTTACATGTATGGAGAGGATGTTGGATTAATGTAAAAGGTGACGGGTAAAAGGTTAGAGGACATTTTGTAAATAATAGGCAACACAGGCACACAGACCTCTGAACTGTACAGATTTTTGCAGAATGTCCAGATTTTTTACCTCACATATTTGGTCTGTTTTTCATAAAATTGTGGTTTTCTGGCAAATTAGTGGCAAATCATTAAAGACTAAAGTTAGAAAATAATGACAGACATTTGAGTTTCAGACTTCATACACTTCAGAAAATCCATGCTAATGCAAAACCTGTTATTCTAACAACTTTCTCAGCTCGTAAAAGCAATATTTAGAAATTGTCCCTATTTTTGGGCCTCTGTCCCACTTTTATTTATGACTTTGTCCAGATTTCTTGCTCTAACAGGTTGAGAGGTATAAGGCAGGCACAAAACAGTTCGGACAAACCATAGTGAATGTGCACATGCTACAAAGGATAGACACAGGCTGGATGGACACAAACATGGGTGCAGCCATTAGGTGACAATGGGTGATGTATAGCAATGGAAAACACACAATATGTGGTTTGTGCAACAATGTGATTGGATGTACCTGGCCAAGGATATGTTGAGGTACAGGCAGCATGCTGGTTGCTGACTAGCCCAGAGAGATATTACTATTATCCATGAGATGATTGTGATAGGTCAGAGTCACTGACTGTAGGGGCTACATCGTCCTCTGGTGGCCTGATGCCAGAGACTCACTGATCAAGTACAGATGCTATATCCCCCAGAAAAAACATGCCAATGCACTATCACCTTCTTCCCTCACTACTTGCCACACAGACAGCTAAGCTGCAACAAGTGAATGAGTTGACTTAACTGCCTGTTAAAGGTTACAACCTCCTGGTGAAGCACTGTCAGCCTTCTCACCTACCACAGTCTCAACTACAGAGGCATGAGGCTTTTTAATAGGTAAGTACAAGAGTAGCTACTCTTGTGAGCAAATTTAAGCTTAGTTGAGTTCCCTTCCAAAGAATAGAATCAAACCCTGTATTTTCTGTCTGTGAGGTAAATACCTTAACTATTATATCAACTCCCAATCTTTTTAAACATTAATAAAACAAGTGATGACTTTCACACCTACCTGTCAGCCTGTAGACATTGAAAATAGGACCAAAGGCCCTTGAAATATAGGGAGTACAATGCCCCTTTTGGGATGTACCTTACCAGACACCTGCAGCAACTGGAAAGACCCCAAAAGTACCTCACCAAGAGGATCAAAGGGCTCAAACAGATGCCATATGCTGCCCGGTTAAAGAAACTCCAGCTCTACTCAGTGGCATACTACCTGCTCAGAGGCGATCTGTGCCTGACGTATAAAGCCATGTCCAACCCGGAATTAATGGATGTGCTGCACCTCAGAAAATCCAAATCCCGAGAGACTTGAACCTCAGCACTGAAATAAATAGGACATGCTGGAGGGACAGATTCATAACTTCACTCTGGAATAAAATCCCAGTCCAGGTTAGGCAGAGTCCCTCATTGACTCTCTTCAAGAGGAATCTTGATGAGTGGATGGGGGTATCACTTCTGTGTCACTGTTAGACAGAGGCACAGTATACTAACCTCGAAAAAGGGCATAGCAAAATTAATTTAAAATGGGTGGCGAAAGCCAAACACACTCTGGCTAGGCTTATAAATGCCCTAGGGCAGATAGCCTAGTATGAACCTATGAACCTATGAACCTATAAATCTGGACATCTAATTAGCATAAACCTTGAATAACAAATAGCACATAACTCCTCCTAATTCCAGTGGGAATGTGGGGATCCTACTTAGAAACACAAAAATACAGAGGGTTGAAAAAATAATGAAAGGATAGAAGCACATTATCGAAGAGACAGTTTAAAATCTGCAGACATTAATGAACTTCTTCACAAAACTTTACCACAAATGGTCATTTATATTTACTTTAGAAAAAAAGGAATTGTAAAATGTGTGCCCTCTTTCTTTAAACTTTTGTTGGTCATATAGTGTGGTTTCCTGTGCTTCAAAAATCAAATGTGATTAGGAGAGGCAGAAAACTGTGTGATGGAGAAAATCAAGCCTGAAAATAAGGACATGCTTCCAAAAATAGGGTCATCTTAAATAAGGCCTGAAAACAGGAAACTTCCTCCAAAATATGGACATTTGAGAGGTCTGATCTCAAACCTGCAGCTTGTTGGCATCATCATGACCTGCAACACAGAAACACCATAGGAAGGTGAAGTAAATAAATAAGTTAAAGTAATGTGATAGTTTGTAACTGAGTAGGTAATACAATAACCACACTTTGCCAAAAGTCTCATCTGCTAACTCTGGCAGCTAACGCAGTTGGACTCTTATTTTGCCTGTACCAAAAAAAAAATAGGACAGTGTTAATGGAAGACATCCGTATAATAGTGCAATCCCATGTGCATATGCATGATATCAGAAATGCCAAACCAAAAAGAACTGTAGATACTCCGCCAAAGGCTGCCTGCCTACAAAGATTCCAAAGGAAAGAAGAAAAATGCAGGTGCTGCCCACCATGCTGAACAGCTTCAAAACTTTTATTTAAAACACAATTAAAAACACAGGAATAAGTGCTTTTGGGAGCAAGCCCTTCTTCAGATACAATACCTGTAGATATGGTATTTGAAGAAGGGTTTGGTCCCAAAAGCGCTTATTCCTGTGTTTTTAATTGTGTTTTAAATAAAAGTTTTGAAGCTGTTCAGTGTGGCATTCAGTACCTGCTTTTGTCTTCTTTCCTATGATATCAGAAATGAAATATGCTGAGGGCGTGGCCAGGATGCTGAGGAGATAGAAGCAGAATTCCTCAGCTCTGCTGTTCTTATCATATTTCTGACAGGAAATTTCATTTCTATATCGTATGTTTTATTTTCACAAAGAATAAATAATTTAATCTTTCCTCTTAGATAACATCTAAAAATTAATTATTCCTATATTTTCCTGTCAAACAACCATTTGGAAAATGTATATACTAACAGGATGAGTCACACAAAAACAAACTCTCAAGACACTTCTTTAACTAAGAAGTTTCAAGTGGTTTTGACTAATACCCAGGAATTGTCTCTGAAAATGGATAAAATGGACAAGTCAGACAATTTCAAAGAATGATGTACAAACAGATGGAACTGATCTAAGAGTCTCTTAAACAACAGAAAATACAGATTTCAGGAAATGAAGAAGCTTTAAATGATACAGAAAAAAAACTGTCAGAAGAATAAAATAATACTGAGTTCCTATTAAAACAAAATACAATATTATTGAGCAAATTAGATGATCTTGAGAACATATCTCAAAGAAATAATATCTGTATTTTTGGTTTGCCAGAGAATATATAAGGAAATAGCATGATACATTTTTAACATCCTGGCTCCCTAACATCCTTAATCTGCCTGAAGCAATAACCTATTGCATACAGGGAGCACATATATCTCTAACAATTATTTCTTCTGATAAGAACACCACACCGAGGTCTACCATTGTCAAGTTTTTTTCTTCACAAGACAAAGAATCAATACTGAAAACAGCTTGGTCAAAATCCCCCATCAAGTCAGATGGGGAAATAATATTTGACAATGACTATTCATTGACCGTATTCTCGAAAAGGAAGTGTCTTTTACTATTAATCAGAGAACTCAAGAAAAAAAAGATCAAAGTGCATTTGCTTTTCCCTGCTAGACTAAAAGTATTTCTACTGGATGGCACAAGAATTTTGAGAACCTAGAATCTGCATTATCTTTTCTGAAAGAAAAAAAATGAAATGGATTGGAATAGCATCTCCTTGAAAAGAATGCTGATAGAAATGGCTAGAAAATTAATGAAAAGAAGAAGCAATTAAAAGAAAAGATGACTATTTATTTAATTATTTTATTTACTGTATTGTTCAGTGGTTTTATGTCTATTATACACAACATTTTTTATGCCTCATTCAAATTCTCTTGCCTTAAGAAGAACATCTGGATATCTACAATTTTAAGGTAAATCTATTACTTTTATTCTATTTAACCACTTCCATTTACACACGTGTTTTTTTTCTAATATACTATTTTAGCTTTCAGCATATTAAAACTATATATATATATATATATATATATATATATATATATATATATATATACATATATATATATATATATGTGTGTGTGTGTGTGTGTGTGTGTGTGTGGTATTTTATTATTTGGTTTTATAATTACTATGTTTCATTTAGAGCTCATCAGTTAATAACCTGATTAAATAATCCACTTTAAGTACATGCTTGGGGGGGCATTGCAACTAACTACAGTTTCAGTCAAAGGGTATTTCAACACTATCCATTGTGATTAACTGTTTAGTGAGCGGCTTAATATTCATAGATGCTTGACATCAATAAGTACATATCTTTTCTTTTTTTCCCCTTTTTATTATTTTCATTAATTAAATCTTCATCTCTTTACTTATGTTTATAACAATTGTTAAATGGCTGTTCTGGGTGGATTTGAAGTTAAGGTTATCAATCACATGCACTTGAAGTGTCTGGGAATCAAAGTTGAGCTTTATTAACTTGCTTTAGTACTGCTGTATACTATTCCAGCTGTGATCATGGTCTGCAAATGTTGTAATAGTTTGCAGATTAGATGAAGCATGTTTTATTGGTATTATAGCTCTTTGCTCTGTGTATGTAGAGCCTTGTTACTTTTAAAATACATGTCTTTAGCTAATGGTTAATGAGAAACTTGTTTTGAGTGTTGTTGGTTAGTGAAGAGATCTGCTCAGAGATTGGCTGGAGATACATTTTGATATAAATATACTGAATATGTAAAAAATAAATGAAACTTTAGAAAGATAAGATAGATTTTATCTGGAAAGGGAATTTTGTTCTGTGGTGGCTGTATACTTACTGGTGAATGCTGTTTGTTGTTATTGTTGGCTGGTGAGACTTCATTAGGAGGGGAGCATCTGAGAAGAACAGATGATTTAAATAAATGGAGACTGGTTCTGTTTTCTTTTTTTCTTTTTGGATGGTAATAATAATAACTTTACCATTATTGATCTGATAACTCAGCTTACAAGTCTAACTGAAGAAGTGTGAGCAAGGGCTATACTCAGTTGAAACTTTTGCTTAATCTTGTACATGACTCTTGTTGGTTTTCCTGTCGAGTTTGTAGAGTGGACTGACACCACAACTTGCCTTGCAGTCTCTGCATGGATTTGGGTTAGAGAAAGGTGCTGAAAACCAGGGAATTCTTTATTTGGATACAGATGCAGATATTATTTGGAGAAGAGTGATGGCTATACTGTGCATTACTTTTAAAATGGAAAATATGAATTTTGGGGATGTAGTTACTGAAAATTAATGATTAGGTGGAGAATAGGTGGAATTTTTGTAGCTAGAACAGTTGTACCCTTATTAATATTAACATATCATGGCAATACACTGCAGTTAAATTATTTTACAATAAATAATAATGAAAAGATATCAAATTCAGTAGTTATAACCAATACCTTTACACCTGCATAATAAAAACGATACCCTTTTTACTATTGGTTAAAACTTCAGTTAGAAAATGGTATGAAAGCTCAAACGCTGACCTCATTATGACAGACAAACAATACTCAGCATAAGAATGATGAATTAATGGTTTGAGATTCCAGACTCCTTTTTAGTATATTTTAAGTGAGAACTGACTATAAAGATAAATATTAGCTTTTTATTAAGAATGTTCTTTTGGATATCACTAATATTTATGTTTTAGAAGATCACCTATAAACTAGTGTACACTTAATATTAATCTGAAGTTTGGAGATTAGAAATATATTCTAGCTATGCTATCGGAGATAGAATTGAAAATAGATAAATAATGGCAACTTTAACTGATACATAGTTTCTTCATACACTCACGTGGCAACTAGAAATTCAGTAAATAATAAGTCATATACTAATGAATCTGAGTGACGTAAAGGGATACTGTTGGGTAGATTCCTCAGCTGGGCTTGTATAGATTTTGGTAGTTGTAGAATTATTGTACACACATTAACCTACAAACACTTATTCTGGACTGTACATATATCTTATTGGCAATATAAAGTGCTTTTCATGAGCTTACTATACCATTAAGGTTACAAATAACAATAATTTATAGAATACAATTATAATGCATTTACTTCAAATATAATTGTTAAAAATCATCTTTCTGCCTTTTCAAGACTGCTTTCTGAATCACAAAACTTAAGAAGCATTCACCACAATAGAATATAAAACCTATTTTAAGAATGATGCTGCATATGTTAATGACAGCCTCTCTGACAAGCTGGAGATGCTGTCAAGTAATCACATAATTTATTATAATAAATTAAAGAGACATGACAGGAAATATCTTAAAATACATTGCTGAAAAGTGTATCTGTCACTGATATTACATGACACTTGTACATCTAATAATATTTGGAAAATTTATGATAGGCTACTGAAAGTTATTAATGCATTTTATGTTTTCATAAACAATGTAACTTAAACATGTTCAAGAAATTCCTGATATATATGATGAGAGTTACTTGCATTTTGCTTTGAAGCTCTACAATTGAGCTTGCAATCTATGTAAGTTTGGTTAAATACATGTCATCTAAAATGACATAAGAATAAGAATTATAATAATCTCTTATGTAATTATATGGGATCATTTGAAAGTTATGTTTTCTCATTCAGACATTGCTTTATAGAACCAATCTTCAGCACATTTCTAAAATACAACTTAAGTTTCCTTTCACCGGGTATATTATCATTTGTTGGAATTGTATATTGTCTTATTCTTCTGGCTTAGTAAGAACTAGTCTTAACATTTTGAATACTAGCTCATGGCAACTATATGATATATGGAATTTGTATATTTATTTTAGACAGTTGATATTATTAAATATCAGGTTTCATAAATCAGCACTCAGAATGTGTGCCCTAATGGATTATTATATCTAGGCCATTTTAATAAATATATCCAATGTTTTTTTATAATCAGTTCTTTAGCAAAAGCAATATATTTTACTGTATATTTAGTATCAAATGTTTGAAAGTTAATAAAAACTGTCTTTCTAGGTGTCTGACATGGTCTATTAAGGATCTAAATAAAATGTGATTTCTTATGAAAGTAATATGTATATGGATTTATTTTTAGTAAGAACTCTGACATATTCTAATAACTCTTAGACTGGACAAACATATATTTTGTTTCAGTATAGTGAAATATGATTGAATAAATGTCAATTTGTATAATTAGACTTGTTTATAAACACATATATTTGCAAATATTTAAACCGAAATCTTTTAACTGAACTTATTTATATTTTATTCATATTATTTCAAAATAATATTGGTTTAATATATTTATTTATTACTGAGTTGTATATCTGAATTATAAAATTTTAAGTCTAAACTAATTACACAAGACAATAGTAATAATTTGCAATGCACTACTATCAGTAAATCTGAAAAGAGAAAAGAAAAGATAAGAAAAAGAATCTAGTAAGGTAAAAAACTACATGCCTGATAAAATATTAGACATATAATAAACTACTTACAGGCATCCTAGTATATTAACCTAGCTAGGTCACTTATAGACATATTTTCTATTTTCATTCACTAACTTATGCCATTATATGCTATGATTACAGAAAATATTAAATTAGATTAGATTATGCTTAGTTTTACTCTGATTCATTATACTGAATTTCTTAAAATCTGTACACAATAAAATACTTAAACCATAGAGACCTTAAGATGAGAGTTAATACAGTATATATAATATTTTTCTTTTAATTTTTTTTAGGTTCATTACTATGATATACTTATGGAATAGCTAAGGTTAATTAATCCTGCTTCTCTTGTTAGGTAGAATGACATGGATAGAACTGCTATCTAAGTCCGGAGTTTTATATTCCATGTGAGGAATGATAGAATAACATTATGTTCTATATTTCTTGAAGTGTTTTTCTTTTTTTGGTGTCTAGAGTTTCATGCATATTATATATTTGTGGTAATAAAAAGTCCACTAGATTTATTACTATTTACATTCACTATTCAAGTAGTTTACGCATATTATTACAATTTGAACCTCAGAAATTTCTTAAATAAAATGCTATTTGGAATATATTAGATGGCAAATTTAAGTGCACTTCAATTAATATCAATGGATTGAATAATGGTTGCAAAAGGAGTAGTTTTTTCAAATATGTAAAATTATTTTCCCCAGGTTATATTTATTCAAGAAACACATTTATTAGCAAATGATATAGATAGAATCAATAATAAGCAATGTACATTAATATCTAGTTCTCATTATAATAAAAGAAGAAGAGGATTAGTCATTCTGTGGAAAAACTCATTACCTGCACCAAACATGTTAAGCACATAGAATGATGATAAAGGTATGTTTTATCTAGTTAACTTAGAAATTAATAAAAATATATACTATTTAGTTAATGTATATTGGATACCTGGTATGGGTGTCAAAACAGCTAAAGTTCAACCAGATCAGATCATTCAACACTCAAAGTGATACCTCATTTTAGCAGGAGACTTTAATTGTATATTAAATGAAAAAGACACAAATACTAAGGGTAAATGTAGAATAACAGCCACTGTCAAACCATTAATAAATTCCATTAATCTATTCAATATAAAGGATATTAATGAATTTTCTGTTAATGATTCTCTGCTATTTATCCATTTCTCAAAAAGACATGGCACACAATCAAGAACTAATAGAGTCTTTGTTTTAAATGAATTAACTACTTAGATAAACTTAAAGTAGTTATTTGTCCTTTTTCAGATCATAATGCCATTGTGTTTGAACTTTTTTTGAACTACAACAATAATATTCACATCAAAAGAATCCCAGAATATATTACCAGTTGGAAAGATTTCAAATAATTCTTTAACAAAAAGATATAAACTTATATATAGAATTTAATAATACTAAAGAAGTTTCAGACATTTATATATGGGATGCTCCAAAATCATATTTAAATAGAAACATAAACTGGTGTTCATTAAAGAAGATGCAGTACAACAAGGAGTTAATTGAATTACAAAAGAAATTGATAAACTAAAATTAGAAAGTCAAATTGGAAATAATGTTTCATTAAAGGAAATGAACTACAAAATAAATGCTTAGAAATTTTAAATCATAAAATTAAAATGATCTTAAGAAAGATTAAATTAATAAATTACTCAATAAATCCAAAGTCCTTACACAACATTGCTTCTAGAATGAAAATGATAATTAAATTAAATCTCATTAAAGAATTATACACTGCCGATTAAAAGAAAAAGTTACTGCAACAGAAGATATATTAAGAGAATTTAGAACTCATTTTATTAAATTCAATTTAACCCAGTAATAGAGTCACAAGAAGCAATACAAGTTTTTATTAGAAATTACACTAAAAGCAAACTGACAGATCAGCAATTAAAAATAATTGATAAGCCTATTTTGATGTTAGAACTTACAAATCAAATAAATAAACTAAAGTCAAACAAAGCTCCAGGCAATGATGGTATAATACCAGAACTTTATAAACTAATGCCTAAAAATACCTTAAATACTTTATTCCATCCTTTTCAGTTAGTTAAAGATTTAGGGCTGGATTCATGAAACCTCCGTGTAAGACTTAATATGTCTTACTCGGAGGCTGCAGTTGAATGGTATGATGTCAGCATGCCATGAATATTCATGAGGGCATGCTGACTCATCCGTAACTCTTACATGGACTGAGTAGGCAAGCAGGCGGCGTGTCCGCCTGCCGAGCAGTCTAAAAGTCCATGCCCCTGCAAGGTTGTAAAAAGCATAATGTCAACAGACAAAAATGAGTCTGCTCAAATGTACTTGCACCCAACACCACACTCCCTGACACTGTAATCCCCCATCAGAGTTATAAAACAGAAAAAAATAATTTTTTTTAAATCCACGATATAGCTGCCCATATTTGTGCTTGTTTGCATGGGTCTGCCCATTGCTTAACCACAGTTAGCAATTGTGACATTGAAGAGCATATAAGAACTACTTATGCAAATTAATCCAAATAGCAATAGCATAATGGTAGAGTGTATGCACAAAGAGAAGGCATTCATGGTTCGAGTCCCAGCACTCCCCTTATTATTTATGTTTTAAAATCAGCATTTGAAATAATACCAGACAAATATGATTAAAATGTTATTAAAAGCAGTGACATGGCCAAGGTATCAGCAAACAAAATATATATTTTTAAAAGACCTAGATATATAATAGCCTGCCATTAAGCAACATTTTACACAGCTAAACACAGGTGCCCATAGTTTAATAGTGCTATACCCATCTAAACAGAAGTGCCCATAGTTTAATAGCACTTTATCCAGCTAAACAGAGTTGCCCATAGTTTAATAGTGCTTCACCCATCTAAACAGAGTTGCCCATAGTTTAATAGTGCTTCACCCAGCTAAACAGAGTTGCCCATAGTGTAATAGCGCTTTACCCAGCGCAATAGAGTTGCCCAACATTTAAAAACGCTTTACCCAGCACAATGTGTTTGCGCGGACGTGCACACCGTGCCAACCAGGGCACCGTAGGGCACCGTGGAGCAACGTAGAGCTAAGTTGCTTAAACGCAGCCACACCCCATAGCCTGCCTAGACAGTATTAAAATAAAAGAATGACAAGGTTTGAACCCAGGACCCTTTGCATCATAATCAAAGTACAGAATCACTAAGCCATGACAACATAAGGGAAGCAGCCACTATTAACATACATAAACTTAGGAATGGTAGTTTGACCATTACTAAGCAGGTCTGCAGTCAGCCGAGAATCTTACAAAACAGCCAATCACAAAAAAGTGCGGGAAATGCAGCATATTTAAGCCCCACAGGTGGGAATACATGCCATAACTGATTGTAGCTCACATCTGCGGTCAGAATGTCTGGTGTTGGAGAGGGAGTGCGCTTCTGAGTGCAGAGATGGGACACCGAGGAGTCCAAATACATGGTTTGGCTCCTAGTCCACTGTGACAAGGCAAGACTCCCACAGGGCCAGTTCCAAGGGATGGAGTACAAGGCAGAGGCTTGGAACCGGTTAGCTCGTGACCTCACCAGTGCCACAGGCATTCCCCGGACTGGTGAGCAGGTCCGTCACCACCATGCGGACCTGAAGAGATGAAAGGAGGACCACCTGAACCAGTGGATACAGGAGGCCAGTGGGATGCGGGATGCCCCACAACTGAGTATGTAGCCATGGAATGCAGTATGTAAGGATTTAAAATGGAGTATGTATAATGGATAGGAATGTCTCAATATCCCTTCATTTACTTTACAGCTGCAGGTGACCGTGTTATGAATCAGCAAACCTATGAAGATAGGCTGCTAAGGCTGCACCACCAGGCAGGTTAGTGATTATTCTGCATGCATTGTTATATAAAATATGGGAGAGAGCATGAAAGAAAGTGTTGTAGTCCAATAATACAGCCATAAAATGGACTGAATAAGTCCTCTGCATGTACTGTCAGATAAAAACATTAGAGAGACAAAAAAAGAGTGTAGTAACCCATTTAGAAAGGTAACAAATGTCTGGAACAATATCTCTGCAGGCACTGTCATATAAAATAATATGTGAGTGAGCCTGAAAAAAGAGTGTGCTAACCTATTAATAAAGGTATAATATGTTGTGAACATGTCTGCCATATATACCGTTAAAACAAATAAAGGAGTGAGCCTGTGGAAAAGTGTGTAATGTCATTAATAAAGGTCTAAAACCCAGAGGGTATCTGTTTCACTTAGTATGAAATGTTGTTGTTCCCTTGCATTATGCAAATAGTAATGTGTTAGAAAGTGCTGGCAACCCAGAGTTCTGCAGCCCCATCTAAAGTGGGTGATGGAAGTGCTAGTAGCTGTGAAGTAAATATACAGTCCTCAACAGTCAGTTACTGGCTGGCATGCATAAGTAAATTAGGCACATGAGTAGCATGTGAATATGTTCCCCAGAAATGTAAGTGTGCTTCAATAAATGCAGGGTTCTGTACAATTGGAAGTGAAAATGTCATGTGAAAACATCCAGATATGTAGATAAAGAAATATAAATGCAACCATGAAATATGTAGCAGTAACATCTGCATCCTGGACAGTTAGTATGTGAGATATAGGTCAAGTATAGATTGAACCAGCCAAATACATTACACAACCTAATGCATGGTGGCAAGTGTAATAATACATGTAGGGAATATACACCTGCAGTCACTAGGAATGTAGTGTAGAGTAAAAGTGTTTATAAAATGTTAATGGAGGTTTTTTCTACACCCTACTGTTTGTGCATAAACCATGCAATTCCGCACCTCAATGGGTATGTGTAATCTTAAATATTTGTCGGGATATATGTCCTATTGTTCCATAAATATTTGCACTCATGTTGATGCATGTGCCCTGTTCAAACACAACATTCATGGTGGCCTGTTGCTACCAATCATCCCTGCATGCGGTTGGAATAACCACTGTTGTTTAATATATATGCATGTGTTGTTTGCTGTTCAACTGTTGGAACTGTGGTGTTTTGGGTTAATGGGAATATTACTGCATGCTGTTACAACTAATCTGGAATGCTGTTGTTTATGTTGTAATGAAACACACCAAATCACAGAACATATGGGAAGGCCGGTCCCAGCGGACCCACCTGTCCCTCCTCAGTTGGCAAGTGCACCTGGCACCAGTGGCTCTGGTGCCCAGCCCAGACTCCCCTCCTCCATTGGTCCTGTGCCACCTTTGGGTGGAAGCTCTACAGGGGATGGGGCTCATCCCCCCGTGCAAATGGGGGCGGGGAAGGGCCACCCGTCACCCTTCGAAGGGTCCGGACTGTGGTGCGTAGGAAGATCCAGCATTCAGTCGCTGATCCCCTATGCCAGCTTGAGGCGAGAGTGGTGCGTCTCACAGGTGAGCCTGCCCATCCTACTCAGCCCCTAGCACAGCCACCCCCGGGGCTGTGAAGGTGCAGTGGTGACTGCCCATGGGTGGGGATCTCAGTTCCACTGTTACCATCTGTGGGCTCATGGGCTTGCGATTTTCAAACAAAATTCCCCGTCAATTGTGTTCACCCACCCCATGTGTCAAATTCCACCCCTGTATGCATCTTGTTTGTCTTGTCTGTTTACCTCCCCAACCTACCTCTCCAAATATACCTATTTCCCCTACCTCACTTACCACTTTCACCTGACAAAAAAACAAACAAAAAAAAGGGCAATCTGTACCCGAAATAAAATTATGCCCCATACATAGCTTCCCATTTTGCACACATGTCCACAGGACATGTACACCGATAAATCTAATTGGCAGTGCAACAAACTATGTTGTCCTCATCCCTCTCTCAGGGGTGGAAGGCCTCAAAACTCACTCCAAATTTTCAACATATGCACAGCTGTTGCTGTTAAAGAAATGGGCAGCTATGGGCCTTCCCTACACCCTTCCTGCACATCCCGAGCTTGTTTTCCTACTGCCTGTCCCTCTCTGTGCCCCCTTTTTTCACCACTTTCCTATCTCCCCATTTTCTTTTCTTTAAAAGAAATTAGCATGGGGGTTAGCTGGAGTAAGCACTTTTAAGCAGTAGTTAGCGGGGGTGCGTGAGTGTGAGCTTGTGTGCTCTTAGCTAAGCATTGCTAAGCATTGCACAAACCCACGCCAACCCACTTACAACTGCTTAAAAGTGCCTTAGTCACTCTGAATGACAAGGCCCTTGTATTGCTCAGGAGCAAAATAAAAATACCCTTGTCAGTCTCGAACCCGGGACCTTGGACTCACCAGTCTGCATGAAGTACCACTAAACCACAGCAGATATACAATAACTTAGTGCTGAAAGCTATTTATCATGCATTACCATGAGTGAATGTAAAGGGAAAATAGGAATGGCATAACACAAATCTTGTTCTGTGGATCTTAACCAGCAGGTGTTGTTGAATTGCATCACATGACTGTGAAAAGAGAATCAGCCATGCTAGTAGGGAATAAGGTTACAGTAGTAGCTTAAAACCCCACACTGTATCAGAGCAGGATACACGCTGGCATATTAGCATAGGTCACAGGCCAGACCTTCCAACAGTAACTGCTCTACAGTGATGACCCTGATTGGTAAACAAAAGTTAGCTGTGCCCCTCTGAATCCCTGTGAAATGTACTAACAGTAGGCAGAAACATGCTGAATCTCACTTAATAACAAATGTCAATAAGTGAGAGTAGACACTGCTTGCATGTCAGAAAAGGTGTAGTAATAGAAATGGTCTGAATCACCCAAAGTCTGAACTGAAAAATGTCAGAACTATATCACAGGTGTATCCCAGTTATATGTACCTTTCCCTGAGGCTGTTCAAATATATACGTGAGAGTATCTGAGGCCTGGAAGAGTCAGAAACACACAGGCATATCAGCTTGTCTGCTGTTACACACTCTGCAAATAGCTGTAGAATGAATCCCACAAGCATGCCCTTATGTAGAAGTACAACACAGAAGTAGCAAAAGATGTAGCCATGTACTGCTAGCAACCACCTGTGACAATGCCATTGTTCAGGTGCTGAAAAAACTGCTGTGGTGCAGAGTCAAAGAATACTAGGCTGACCTCTGTCTACCATCTGGATATGCCCACAGGTGGGAGCTACTCAGACAGACTACAAGTCTTCATAGACTTACAGGTACACAGCAACTCTGCATGTTCAGCAAGATAAACATCACACGATAATAAATAATGTACACAGCAGTTCTGCACCCCTACCCAAAGGTGCTATATACCCGTGTAGTCAGGCACAACCAAGGGTGTAGGTAGGCATACACAGTACAGAAATATGTCCAGTCATCCTGAGCAGACTGTGCTAATGCCAACACAAACCACAAAATGTTCAGATGTGAGTAACGTACTAATGACAGTATAGCTGTTCACAAACAGTGCATGTGCCTGATATTCATAATTGGTAGTACAACATACTTAGATGTCCTCACCACTCTCTCAGGGGTGGAAGGTTTCAAATATCCCACCTAATGTATTGCATATGCACAGCTGTTGCTGGTAAAGAAATGGGCAGCTATAGACCTTCTCTACACCCATTGTGGACATCCCAAGCTAGTTTCCCTACTGTCTTCCCCTCTTTGAGCACCCTTTATCACCACAGTCCTATCTCCCCATTTACTTTTCTGTCAAAGACATGAGCGTGGGGGTTAGCGGGAGTGAGCACTTGTAAACAGTAGTCAGTGGGTTTGCACCAGTGTGCGCATGTGTGCGCCTAGCTTAGCATTGCTAAGATATGATAAGCTTCACCAAGCTTAGCTTACTATTGCTAACATAAAATAAGCTAAGCTAAGCTTAGCTTAGTATTGCTAAAATACAATAAGCTAAGCTAAGCATCGCTTAGCATCGCTAAGCGTCGCGCAAACCCATGCCAACTCGCTTACAACTGCTTAAAAGTGTCTTTGTCACTCTGTATGACAAGGCCCTTGTATTGCTCAGCAGCAAAATAAAATACCCTTGCCAGTCTCCAACCCCACACCTTGGACTCACCAGTCTGCATGATGTACCACTAAGCCACAGCAAATACACAATAACTTGGGGCTGAAAGAAATATAACATGTATTACAAGGAGTGCATGTAAAGGGAAAATAGGAAAGCCATAGGAATACATTGCAATAAAGAAATATAACATGCATTACAAGGACTGAATGTAAAGGGAAAATAGGAAAGCCATAGGAATACATTGCAATAACTACTGTTGTATGCCAGTTAATTCCCTAATTCCAAAAGAAAGTACATACTCCCATGTATCCAGTGTTAGCATTAGGAGGTGTGAGTAAACTTACACACTGAGAAGAGTGTACTTGAAGAAGCAACAATAAGGTTTCAGTACAACATGCATTTCACTGGCTACAACCCAGCTTCAGATATGAGACATATACCAACCTTCTGACTGACACAACAGTGTCCACAGCAAACAAGCATGGTCCCCACCTTGCAAAACTGAAAGGCCTATGCCTACCTAACCTATCATTTTATAGCAGTGTCCTGAAATCACAGTGAGAACTGCAATTACCAGACAGCAGGCTGCATGCAATTACTAAATGGTGGGCACCAATTGGTGCAGAGGCCATCACATGCACATGTGCAGATACCTACAAAAGCAGCCTGTACTTGCTGTCCACACATGCAATAATATCATTGCAGGAACTGGAGAGAGAGAGCGAGCGAGAGAGAGAGAGAGAGAGAGAGAGAGAGAGAGACAGACAGACAAACATTTGAGAGACCAACCCAAAAAAAAAAAAAGAGGTGGTTGGAGACACCAAACAACCAAAACAACAAATAAAACAAACAGAGGCGGTGGAAGACACCAACCTAAACAAATAAAAAAAAACATCAACAGGTACAACAGACTGAGGTGAGAAATACAAAGGTAAGGTATGTAACACAGATGTATTTGCTGGCATCCGAATGATGTGTCTGAAGGGTACTCTACATTCAGTGAACACTCCTTATGTGGTAGCAGTCCGTATCTATATGTATATGCAGATGTGCATAGGGCAAGGGACATAGTGCAACTGTTAGTGAAGGCTGGACATATATATGCATTTGAAGGTTGCTATGTGCACATATCTATGTAGGTTGTAGTGTGTGGCACTGAAAACAGCAAGCAGTGCAGGTATATGTCATGTGGTGGTTAAATGCTGGGGGACTGAGTTACAGCCAATGAGGTCTGCTACGGCTATATGGCCTAAGGACAGCAAAATGCATTCTGCACAACACTGTGCAATATTATTACATTATTGTATGTCTCATAACTGTTCCATAATTGATATTCCCACCATGAAAGGTGGGCAGTATATCTGCATATATGTGCATGTATATGTACAGCAGTGGCTGTTTGCAAGTATGTGTGTGTGTGTGTGTGTGTATATATATATATATATATATATATATATATATATATATATATATATATATATATATACACACTTATCTGCAAAGCCATGGAGAGGATCATAATGGAACTCATAAATAAAGACATAGGGAACTTGCCTCTTAAACTTGGTTGACTTTTTTGAGACAGTCACCAAGGCCATTGATGAGGGAAAGGCAGTCCATACAGCCTACCTCGACCTGGCAAAGGCCTTCAACACAATACCCCACTCAGGTATCATCGAAAAACTCATCAGCTTGAATATAAACCCATACATCACAAGATGGGTTGCAAACTGGCTAAGTGACAGAACCCACAGGGTCAGAGTTGCTGGAGCCATGTCAGACTCAAAGCCTGCCACAAGTGATGTCCCACAGGGCTCAGTCCTGGGTCCACTCTTGTTCAGCATCTACTTTTCTGAAGTACAAGCAAACACAGGAGGGTTATGGCTGACAAAGTTTGCAGATGACTGCAAACTGGGTGCCATAGTCGAAAACACATCTGACACAGATATCCTTCAGAAGGGCCTCACAGAAACGGATAACTGGTGCCAGAGCCATGGCCTAAAGTTAAACACCAAGAAATGCATAGTCATACCCTTCGGGAAAAACAAGGTTACCCCCAGCTACCATATAGGTGGCAATCCACTGAGCACAGAAGAAGTCATCAGGGATCTGGGGACCCAGGTTGACAGTAGCCTTTCATTTGACACTCATGTTGCTAAGGTAGTTAGGAAAACCTTCTATATTGCCCACCTGATCATGAAGGGATTCACATCTAGATCAAGGGAGGTCATCGTCCCTCTGTACTCATCACTCATTAGACCTATGATTGAGTACAATGCCCCGTTCGGAATGTATCTGTCCCGACACCTGCTGCAGCTTGAAAGGCCCCAAAAATTCCTCACCAAAAGGATAAAGGGTCTCAAAAATATGTCTTATGCTGCCCGACTGAAAGAACTCCAGCTCTATTCAGTCTCATACTGCTTGCTCAGAGGTGACCTGTGCCTGACATATAAGGCCATGTCAAACCCAGACTTGATGAATATGCTTCACCTCAAAAAATCTAGATCCCTCAGAACCACAAGGGCGGGAGACTTAAACCTTGACACGGTTATTAATAGAACGTGCTGGAGGGACAGATTCATCACCCAGAGACTCCCTATGCTGTGGAACAAAATCCCGGTACATGTGAGGCAGAGCACCTCACTGGCCTTGTTCAAGAGGAATCTTGACCAATGGATGGGAGATCGCAGATATACCCCAGGGATTACTTCAGTGTCACTGCTTGACAGAGGCCCAGCAAAATAATAGGCATAGTTTTATTCAAACTCAAGGGGTGGCGAAAGCCACATAACTATGGGCTAGGCTTATAAATGCCCTTGGGCAGATAGCCTAGTATGAACCTATGAACCTATGAACATAAGGCAGCTGTTTAATCTCAGCCTTACCACAGGATACGTGCCCAAGGAGTGGCGTACGGCAACTGTGGTCCCACTCCACAAAGGCGGTGCCTCTACGGACCCTGGTAATTACCGCCCCATAAGCTTAACAAGTCTAGTCTGCAAAGCTATGGAGAGGATCATAATGGAGCTCATAAACAAAGATATAGGGGACTTGCAGACATTGGACCCGACCCAGTTTGGCTTCGTCAAGGGCAGATCATGCCTTTTGAACTTGGTCGACTTCTTCGAAACAGTCACCAAGGCCATTGATGAGGGAAAGGCAGTCCATACAGCCTACCTTGACCTTGCAAAGGCCTTGACACAATACCCCACTCTGGTATTGTAGAAAAAGTTACCAGCTTAAATGTAAACCCATATGTCACAAGATGGGTTGCAAACTGGCTTAAGGACAGAACCCACAGGGTTAGAGTTGCTGGCGCTATGTCAGACTCCAAGCTGGTCACAAGTGGTGTCCCACAGGGCTCGGTCCTTGGCCCCCTATTGTTCGGCATCTACTTCTCAGAAGTACAGGCCAACATGGGAGGACTTTGGCTGACAAAGTTTGCAGATGACTGCAAACTGGGCGCCATAGTGGAAAGTGCATCGGACACGGATATCCTTCTGAAGGGACTCACGGAAACAGATAGCTGGTGCCAGAGCCATGGCCTGAAGTTAAATACCAAAAAATGTATAGTCATACCCTTCGGGAAAAACAAGGTAACCCCAACCTACCATATAGGTGGCAATCCACTAAGCACAGAAGAGGTTATCAGGGACCTGGGGACCCAGGTTGACAGTGGCCTTTCCTTTGACACTCAGATTGCTAAAGTGGTTAGAAAGACCTTCTACATTGCCCACCTGATCATGAAGGGATTCACATCCAGATCTAGTGAGGTCATTGTTCCCCTGTACTCTTCACTTATCAGACCAATGATCGAGTACAATGCCCCATTCGGGATGTATCTCACCCGACATCTGCAGCAATTGGAGAGACCCCAAAAGTTCCTCACCAAAAGGATAAAGGGACTCCAAAATCTGTCATATGCTGCCAGATTTAAGAAACTCCAGCTCTATTCAGTTGCATACCGTCTGCTCAGAGGTGACATGTGCTGGACATACAAGACCATGTCCAACCCAGAATTAATGGACATGCTCCACCTCAAAAAATCCAAATCCACCAAAACCACTAGAGCAAGCGACTTAAACCTTAGCACGGATATAAATAGGACATGCTGGAGGGATAGATTTATCACTCAGAGACTCCCTATGCTGTGGAATAAAATCCCGATCCATGTGAGGCAGAGCACCTCGCTGGCTCTGTTCAAGAGAAATCTTGACCTGTGGATGGGAGATCGTAGGTTTATCCCGGGAATCATCTCTGTGTCACTGCTGGGCAGAGGCACAACAAACTAATGGGCACAGTATTTTTTCATATAAGGGGTGGCGTAAGCCACAAAAATTTGGGCTAGTCTTATAAATATGGTATCCAGAAAACGAAAGAAGTATCCAAAGCAGGAAAAGTTTTATTAGGCAAAACAAACACCAAAAAAAAACGCTCTTTTAAAACTGTTGTGTTTTCGTCCAACATAAACCAGGACTTCATCAGATTCTGACTATGGATGCAGTCACTGAAACCAGGACACACAGCTGCCGAGAATGGACCCATTAGACAGATTAATAGTACCTTTGAATAAACAAATATCTGTACTCATCGTCACGGTGTTTTGCTGGGCTGTATTTCCTGTAATGCATTTTATGTGGGGAAAACAACAAGAAGACTTAAGGATAGAATAACAGAGCACAAATCTGAGATTAGAAGGAAGGTTGAGACAAATAGTTTATATAGACATCTGAATGAATTTCAAACACATGTTTTTAAGTTTAGGTGTATTTGTACGGTGCAGATGGGTAATAGGGGTGGTGATGTAGATAATATTTTGCTTCTGAAAGAATATGAGTGGATTCCACGCTTACAGGCAGATAAAATTCCAGGCCTGAATGGTGCTGTAAGCATCAAACCAGTTCTGGTTAAACGTCAAAGAGAAAATTTATGAGATTTTTTATATAATTTTATATTTTAGTATGGTATGTAAATGTTTAGTTATGTACAACAAATAGTATATGTTGAGGTATATGTGGTATTTTCACATATTTTTGTACATATTGTTATAGGGGTAAGTTTTTTTTATTTTTATGATTTAAATTAATGTTTTAACAAAAGTTTCAAAAAACTTTAGAAGATTTGCATATCTAATTTTGCCTTTTATGTGAATGGCTGGCTTTGTCATGTGTTTTTTAGTGCTTCCTCTATTTAAATGTATCTTAATTGACATGATTTTATGTGCTGATGAAGGGTGTAGAACCGAAAGCTTCTTATTAAACTGTTTGTTCGTGACTATCGTGTTGTCATATAGCCCCCTTAGGTACATGCAGACACACTAGGGATGTGTCCATCCAAATCTGGGAATGCATGGAATGGCCTACAATGCATTCCCTGGATGGGACGCATATCTTACACAAGGGTATCATACAGACAGATACCTGTTGTGTGATACATGCTGTTATAGCAGTAAGTCAACTATGGCATAGTCATCCTCATGTACTATACATACTATCCCATCAGTACCACACCGGTGGTAGCCCTCAACATGTATGTCGGGTACCATTGTGTACATACAGACCCATGTTATATCATGTGTCCCTTGGTATCCACATATCCATAGGTATTGTGGAGTCCCATGGTGTATCACAGACATTAGAGGCCAGAATGCATATCCACAAGGCAGTCGTACACCTATAAAGACTGTCCATTCTTGGCAGACTTTGTTGTGTATGACCATGTCTGACATATACCCCAGGCATATACCCTCACTCACAGTACTCTTAAGTAACTGTCATGGGTGTGTGTGCCACACATGACCTTGGCCACAGAACACGACAGTGGATGGCCATGTCACATACATACATATGTGACCTACGATCTGAGTAGCAGCTGCACAACCTGTCAATGGAAACAAATGTATTCATGAAGTATGCAGGCTTCACACCTATGTACTGATTGAGGGGACATGTACACATATATATTTGCCACGCAGATACCTGATGTCTGCAATGCACTTACTGTTGTCATTATATTATGTCATACCATAGTAAAAGCAAAATCCACACTGTGTTGACCAACAGTGACACACACACAGTCAGCATTTGCAGGATTCAAACCCCTACCTAACTATGTTATGATACTAGAGATTGACACATTAACATGGCGTGTTATTTGCTTTTCTGGCTGGTTTCTCTTCTCCTGCTGTATTTGTAGGATGGTGACATCATCAAACTTTCCAAAGAGGAATGTATCTCTTTTAGTGTGTTTTCACAGTCTCCAAAAAGAGAACTCCTTTCAAAGACAATTGCACACATACACATACACACTCACTGTTTGCAGGATTCAAACCCCTAGCTAACTATGTTGTGATACTAGAGAAAGATGCACTAACACGGCTCGCTATTTGCTTTACTGGCTGGTTTCCCTTCTCCTGCAGTATTTGTAGGATGGTGACATCATCAGACTTTCCAAAGAGGAATATACCTCTTTTAGTGTGTTTGTACAGTCTCCAAAAAGGACACTCCTTTTAAAGACAATTGCACACATACACACACTCACTGCTTGCAGGATTCAAACCCCTACCTAATTATGTTATGATACTAGAGAGTGACACATTAACACGGCACGCTATTTGCTTTATTGGCTGGTTTCTCTTCTCCTACTGTATTTGTAGGATGGTGACATCATCAAACTTTCCAAAGAGGAATTTACCTATTTTAGTGTGTTTTCACAGTCTCCAAAAAGGGCACTCTTTTCAAAGACAATTGCATACATACACACAACCCCCCCCCACACACACACACACACACACCCACACTTTGCAGGATTCAAACCCCTACCTAACTAAACCAAACACAACAAAGCACCAAGCCAATGGAGCTTGGACCCTGCTACAAGAATAAGAAAATAAAGCAGAATAAAACACAGTACCATGCACAGGGTCCTAAGGCAGTGTAAATTCGATCAAACAAGGTGTAACATCCAGGCAAAACAAGCCAGCAAAATATCAGCACAGGTCCACAAAAAGTCCACAACCAAGGAATATAAAACGAAGCTGTTTATTTGTACAAAACGTTAGCGCTTTCACCCGAAGGCTTCTTCAGACATATAACCGCCCCCTTAACAATTAATAACTTAAATAGTCATAGAACAAATCCTATTGGTTGAAGCACTAAACTATCATACTCAGTCAATTAAATATTTCATTCTAAATTCTATTAAAACTTTTTAAAAAATACATATGTAGAAACACAAATAAATTGTGTGTAAACATGCTATTAAATATATATAATAAATATACAATAATACATCCATACCACAGGCTCTTATGGGCATAACATATTATAAGTGCAAAAAGCATAAACTGTAAACGCTCAAAATATATTGTGCAGTGCATAAAACATGAAATGCAAATACATATTATTATAATTAAACAAAACATTGAACCTATATATAAGATAAGGATTACAATTCATTTTTTGGGTCTGAAACATCTCTTCTTCCTAAGAATAGGTCTGATGTTAACTTTCTCATTAAGACCCGGTGGTTTATCAGCCCTACATCTTATAATCCACCTCATCTCACACTCCAAAGTATGGTTCACCAAATCACCCCCTCTCTTTCTCTCCAAGACCTCCTGTATCACACAGAACACAAAAGAATGTTGAGGTCCAAACATCTTGTTATGTTTTGCCAGAGCATTAGTGTCAGTACCTAGTCTAACATGGTATAGATGTTCCCTAATTCTCTCTCTTAGGGCCCTATTAGTCTTCCCTATGTAGAAAGATGTAAATGCTAAGCACCTAGCTAAGTAGATCACATTCTTACTCATACAATTTGTCCCTGTACTAAACCTATATTCAAAGTTATTATTGGGATTTAAGAAAGTAGTCCTAGTGTCCACAACGGCACACTGGTTGCACTTCCCACAAGGTAGGGTATTGTAATCAAAATCACTGTGCTTAATGCCATCCTGAGAGATCTTCTTGTAACACAGCATACTCCTAAGATTAGCTTTATTCTTATACGCAATCAATGGTTCTGGCCCTATAAGCTTGCTTATACCATGGTCCAGTTTAAGTACCTCCCAATGTTTAGTCAAAAAAGCTTTTATAAACACAGCATCTTTGGTATAAAACAATGGGGCTCTGACTAACTGTGATGTATCTGTCATATTAAAACCTCCTCTCTCATGGTTATCCGCAAAATATGGTTTAGCTATGGTGGATCTAAGGCCACAAACCTCTGAAGTCATACAGTCAAAGGCTTCCTCACTATAGCCTCTCTTAATGAACATACATTTTAACTTGGCTATCTCCTCTAGGTAACCATCATCACTCGGATTAAGCCTTGAGGCTCTCATGAGTTGTCCTTTCATAACATTGTTGAATACATATCTAGGATCCATACTATGTCTATGTAATAGAGCATTTCTATAACATAGTTTGCGGTGTATAGATGTATTCAATAATCCACAAGAAAGTCTTGTGATGCTCACATCAAGGAATGAGATAGATTCCTTCGAGTGGCTAAGTGTGAATCTCAAAAAGCTTGTGGAATCATTGATCTCTTCAACAAACAACAATAAACTATCAAAGTCACCAAGCCAAATCAAAAAGAGGTCATCCACAAACCTCTTGTAGAACCCCACCACTTCCTTAAAATAATTAGACTTAAAAAGGAAGTTCTCCTCCCAATATGCCATCACCATATTGGCGTAGCTATTGGCACATGGAGTGCCCATAGCTATGCCATCTTTCTGTAAATATACCAATTCACCAAACATAAAGACATTATTATACAGTATAGTCTCCATAAATGAACAAATCAAATCTATCCTTTCATCTGTATAAGTTGATCTAGAGTGTAGAAAACGCTGCATATACAAAACACCCAAATCATTGGGAATCACCGTAAATAGACTTACTACATCAAGGGTAACCAAAATGTATTCCCTTGAAACATCCAAGCTCTTCATATAGTCATAGAGTTCAAGTAAGAATTGTTTGCTGTCTCTCAAAATATGGGGAACAGCATCTACCAAAGGTCGAACAAAATGCTCAATGTATATAGACATTGGTTCCGTGAGCCATCCTTGTCCTGCAACGATGGGTCTCATAGGTGGTTTCTGTTCCGATTTATGCACTTTGGGAAGGCCCTGCATAATTGGTAGGCATGGATTATTCACCTTTAAATAATTATACAAGTCTATTGAAATATCCTCAGTCAACAATAATTCATCCAGCATATTGTACACTCTGAACACCTTCTCAGTAACTATTTCCATGTTTATCTCCTTATAAAAAACGTCTTCATTCAGAAGTTCACCCATACTATCAATATAGCCAGAGGTGTCCATTACCACTATGGGTCCTCCCTTGTCAGCTGGCCTAATAATGATAGTTGGATCTGTCTTTAGTGAGTTCAAAGCTTGTCTTTGGGAGAAATTCAAATTACATGTATATCTAGGCTTCCTTTCCCTCTCAAAATGTGAGTATATATCTTTTTCAACAAGTCTAGAAAAGGTATCCAACAACGGATGTAGCTTAGGTACATATAGACTATTGGGATGAAACTCTACATCCGATTTCTTACCAATATTCAACCCAAAATCTAATTTAAGTTGCAGATTTCTTACAAACATCTTGACATCTATAATTGAGTCAACCAGGTCACTATTACAAGTGGGAATAAAACTCAAACCTTTATTAAGTGCCTGTTCTTCATATATATTCAAGACCCTATGTGAAATATTTACAATCAATGTGTCCCTGTTCTCTCCCACATTTTCTTCAATGTAGGGCCTTGTTGTTCGCTGCCTGACCCCTTTCTCTTGTGACGACCTCTGCTCATCGATCTCTGTCTCCCTATGCATTGTTGTTGCGCTATGGGGAAAGGGGCACAAAAGGAATGGGAGTTTGGAGTGATAGGGTGGACATCTTGTATTGGCATCTTCCTCCTAACCACTGTCTCCACAACTGCAGCATGTCCTACACTACTAGTGGTGGGATTGGAATATCCTCCAATACTAGAGGGTCCTACGTGAACATCATGTCCATCAGTGGTATGTAACACAGAAGGGCTAGTAGCAACAGTATTCCCAACCACTACAATATTATTAGTTGCACTGGCTACTGCCCTTTCATTCAAATCGTTAGTATTACTATCTAAACCCACTGTATGAACGTTATAGCCTGCAATATCATTCACATTATTGGAAACAGCATTAACATTGTTGAAACTATTAGCACCATTATCGTTGCCACGGAGCCTTGGCCAAGTAAAAACATGATTATTTCTAAAATCTTTAGCATCTCTTAAAATTTTATTTTTCTTTTGTTCTAATAATCGCTTCTCAAAAAGCGAAACATTATCAAGGACTCTATCGAGTCTTAAATCAATAGTATCATTAACATACTTCGTTTTAATGTTTTCATACAGTTCGCTGACTGATTTTCTTAAAGTATCCTCCTCGGATGCATGGAAATCAATCAAAAGTCTCATATAGTTGAAGCTTAACTCTAGGTTAAGTTGTTGCCACTTGTACAAGAGTTCAGGAAAAGTATTACCTGACGTGGGTATTTTTAACACTCGTAGTCCACGTGGTACTATCTTCTTTGCCAGACATGCCTCGAAGTGCTGGCGTTGTAATTGAAGCCTCTTCAGTTTTAAAAAATCCATCTCCAAGCAGTTTAAATCTTCAGTTAGGTTGAACATATTAACATCACTCATATCATCCGTAGCCGGTTCTAAACTAGGATCATACATCATCAACAAATTGTCAGCACCCATTACACAATCCTTGAAATGTTCTGCTTTCCGACAGGTCACGCCAGACGTCACAGGAACATACGGTAACTCCACGTTACTTTCAACATTGTCTGCCATCCTCCTGGGCTGGTGCAAGGCAAAATAGTAAACGTAAACCAAACACAACAAAGCATCAAGCCAACGGAGCTTGGACCCTGCTACAAGAATAAGAAAATAAAGCAGAATAAAACACAGTACCATGCGCAGGGTCCTAAGGCAGTGTAAATTCGATCAAACAAGGTGTAACATCCAGGCAAAACAAGCCAACAAAATATCAGCACAGGTCCACAAAAAGTCCACAACCAAGGAATATAAAACGAAGCTGTTTATTTGTACAAAACGTTAGCGCTTTCACCCAAAGGCTTCTTCAGACATATAACCGCCCCCTTAACAATTAATAACTTAAATAGTCATAGAACAAATCCTATTGGTTGAAGCACTAAACTATCATACTCAATCAATTAAATATTTCATTCTAAATTCTATTAAAACTTTTTAAAAAATACATATGTAGAAACACAAATAAATTGTGTGTAAACATGCTATTAAATATATATAGTAAATATACAATAATACACCCATACCACAGGCTCTTATGGGCATAACATATTATAAGTGAGTATGATAGTTTAGTGCTCATAGCAAGGACTAATAAACCTTAGCACTAGACCCCTCCCCCCATACTGTAGAAAAGGACAAGGCTCTCTATTCGACCTTACCAGCCAATCAGTAAAACAGCTCACTGTACATATCCAGGCATGTCCAAAGGGCAGTTTCAGGTGTACTCTCCAGTCCAACTGGTGAATCTGGGCATTTTGAGGCAATGTTACAACTGCCTCATGTACACAGATAACCATCTTCTCCTACCATCAAACACTAATACATGCGAGAGATGCAATTATACAGCCAAACTGGAGGCTAAGCTCTCTCAACCCAAGACTGGATCAGACAGTCAAGAGGAGAAGGGAATTACTTGCATCACACCACCAGTCTCACACAGACCTATGAAACCAGCACCGGCAAATAACACACATAAATACATGAAAACATACTCGGAGGCTCTAAATAAAAATCTGCAAAAGCAACAGAGACTTCCAAAGCAGACATCCAAGCAACCTCCACCTCCCAACACAAACCATGAAACACATACTTCACAAAACCAGTGTGCCACGCAATCACAGCCCTTAAGGCAAAATAACATACCCAACACACTAGTAATAGGTGACTCTATAGTCAGGCACACTAATGTCTCACTCACTAGGCTGAACAAGGAGAAGGTTACTGTTAGCTGCCTGTCAGGTGCCAGGATCCGCAACATAACACAAGCACTCAGGTCACACCAGAACAAGTACAAATATGTCTCTGTCATTGTCCATGTTGGTGTGAATGACCTCAGCTGTACCTCCCTGGACTACATGAAAAGAGACATGGAAGAGCTCTCTGATCACGTAGCCCAGGCTGGTATGACCCTGACCCTGAGTAGCATCCTGCCCTCACCAATAATGATACCACGGTATAAAGAAAAAAAATATCAATTTCAACAATTAGCTAAGCTTTTGGTGTCATTCAAAGGGGATCCAGTGTCTGTCAGCCTGGGATGACATGCTCGACAAGCCACGCTGCTTCACTAGAGACAGCTTGCACCTGTCACCCTTAGGCTTTTGTATACTGGCCAAGGCTCTTGCCACCCCCATACTTCCTTTTTTAGGCAAGGCTCAAAAGGCAAACCCACTGCTGTAAGTAGCACAAGTAACAAAAAACTGAGGGTAATGCTACTCAATGTCAGAAGTCTAAACCTCAGAATGCACGCACTCGAGGCACTCCTCAGTATGGGGAAAATTGTTATATGTGCAGTAACAGAAACCTGGTTTAAGGCTCCAGAGAGCACCCCAGCAGCACTACCAGGCTACAACTCATACCATACATTTCGGCCACAAAACCCAGAGCAAAATACAAAAGGCGGGGGCGTATCCATATTCATTAAGGATACCCACACCTCCAGGTTTGTGGCACAGCACAATGCTTCAGAGATCATCCACGTGCAACTAACAATGGGCAGAACTGCAATTCAAATTGTAGCTTGCTACATATCACCCACCATGTCCCAGGACCCCCATTCCACATTTCTGGAAACACTGGGAAACATAAAGGTCCTACCAAACACCCTGATATTGGGTGATTTCAATTACCCAAACATTAACTGGGAGAACTACTCAAGTACTAACTCCCTTGCCCAACATTTCCTAGAATTTATAAACTCAAACACCCTGGATCAACTGGTCAACACCCCCACCAGAGGTGACAGCATATTGGACCTGGTCATCCCCAACATGAGTGACCCGTGTTCCACACCAAAATTCAACCCCTCACTGGTTAGATCTGACCATAAACTAATCACTCTGGATATCCACATGCCTCCCCCACCCCCGGTCAAAGAAACCACAATGAAAATCTTTTCAAAAGCAAACTTCACATTACTTAAGACTGAGGTGTAAAGTTTCAACCCCCTCAGCATAAAGGATAACGCTGCCCAAGCTGCAAAATCCTTTACTAATGCACTCTACGGGTAGCTACAAGAATGCATGGATCATGCTATCCCAAGCAAAACCAAGAATCATTCCTCCAAGAAAAGGAAACCAGTCTGGTGGACCCCTGCCATAAACAAGCTATAGAATAGGAGGAGGAAACTAGTACAGAAAAGAGTAAAATCCCATGAGGGGAAGACATACCTGATCAGTATCAGCAAGAAACTACGATCCCTCATAATATCATCCAAGGCTAGCTTTGAAAGAAAAATTGCCCAGGACTCCAAAGAAAACCACAAGGCATTCTTTGGCTATGTCAAGAATCTAAGTGGCAATTCCCAGATCTGCTCGGAGTTAGTGCAGAATGGCACAAAAATACACTGAACCAACCAATATCACCAACATCCTTGCAGACAGGTTCAATGCAAACTTCACCTCACTCTCACCCCCAAAAGGTCCCATAACCATACCAGAAGAATGTAGTGCCCCTGAAATCACAGACACTCAGGTTAAAACAGCCCTCTCCAAAGCCAAAAACAAAGCATCAATGGGATCCAGATGGTGTACCAGGCTACGTCCTACACAAGCTCAAAGATGAACTAACCCCTCACTTAAACACACTGTTCAAACTCAGCCTCTCCATAGGCTACATGCCCATAGAGTGGCACACATCAACGGTTATTCCACTCCACAAAGGTGGAGCCACAACAGACCTCAGGAATTATCGCCCTATAAGCCTGACTAGCTTGGTCTGCAAGGCTATGGAGTGCATCATCATGGATCTCATTAACAGAAACATTGGGAACTTCCAAACACTAGGCCCTACACAGTTCAGCTTTGTTAAGGCAGATCATGCCTCCTAAACCTGGTGGACTTCTTTGAGACAGTTATAAAGGTTATAGATGAGGGAAAGGTGGTCCACACAGCCTGCCTAGACCTCGCAAAGGCCTTCAACACCATTCCCCATTCAGGTATTATAGACAAGCTCTCCAGCCTGAAAATAAACCCCTACATCATGAGATGGGTTGCCAACTGGCTCACGGACAGAACCCACATGGTAAGAGTTGCAGGAGCTAGGTCTGACTCTAAACTGTGGTGTTCCCCAGTGCTCAGTCCTAGGACCCCTCCTGTTTGGCATATACTTCTCATATGTACAGGCAAGCACAGGAGGACTATGGCTGACCAAGTTTGCAGATGACTACAAACTAGGGGCTATAATTGACTCTCCAGCTGACACAGACATCCTCCAAAATGGTCTCAAAGAGACAGATACCTGGTGTCAAAACTATGGCCTCAAGCTAAATGCCAAAAAGTGCATAGTCACCCCCTTTTGAAAAAACAAAGTACACACAAACTACCACATAGGTGGTAGCCCCTAAATACGTAAGATGAAATAAGGGATCTGGGGACCCAAGTAGATAGTAATCTCTCCTTTGATAATCACATTGCCAAAGTGGTTAGAAAATCTTTCTATGTGGCCCACCTAATCACAAAATGGTTTGCATCCAGATCAAAAGAGGTCATTGCACCCCTCTATTCATCACTCATCAGACCCATCATAGAGTACAATGCCCCATTTGGGATGCACCTTGCAAGACACCTGCAACAGCTGGAAAGACCACAGAAGTTCCTCACCAAGAGGATCACTGGCCTCAAACAGATGCCCTATGCAGCTCAACTGAAGAAACTCCAGCTGTACTTGGTTGCATACTGCCTACTCAGTGGTGATCTCTGCCTGACATACAAGGCCATGTCCAACCCAGAATTGATGGACATGCTCCACCTAAAGAAAACCATATCCCCTCAAGCCACATGCTCTAGGGATCTAAACCTCACCACAACAATAAATAGGACATGCTAGAGGGATAGACTCCTGCCCCACAGACTTCCTATGCTCTGGAACAAGATTCCAATCTACATTAGGCAGAGCTCCTCACTAACACTCTTCAAGAGAAACCTTGACGAGTGGATGGAAAAGAGGAAGTTTACCCCGGGGATCACTTCAGTGTCTCTGCTGGACAGAGGCACAGGGAACTAATCTAAGGGGGCGGTGAAAGCCAACACATTCCAGCTAGGCTTATAAATGCCTTTGGGCAGATAGCCTAGTACCTAACTATGAACCTATGAACCTAAGTTTTAGAACTGGTAAAATAGAAACCTATTTCTTCAATCCAGGGAAAAATGAAGCATTGAGTCTCAGTTTCTAAATGAGTTCCCTATACTCAATTCTTGTTTCCCCAAGACCCTCCTTTGTTAGAAATGGGAACAGTTTCTAATATTTCAAATAAAAATTGTGATAGTTCAAACTTGTACATGTATGCTTAAAAAGAGAATTATTAATGTTGCATTTTGAGACGGCATAAATATGTTCATATATTTTCTTTCAAAAATTTTTTGTTTTACCAATGTAGAAGTCATCACATCCAGAACAGAGTGCAATGTAAACCACCACTTTTGTTGCACATTTACCTTTAGCTAAAATATAGTAGATTCTAAAGAATTACACAACCTAACAGACTGCTGTTCAAGGATGCATTTGGACTGACTACAAGCCCCCACATTAATGAATACACTTAGTAGTCTTAATTGTAATATGATTTTCAAACACATGTTCAAAATTTCTACCCAATTTATATACACATTTTCATTTAAACTAATTTAAAACCTCACCATCAACTCTGAGAATATTCCAGTTTCTAAAAATACTATCTTTTACAGCCCTCAAATAAAAGTTGTATGTGACAACTAGAGAACTAACAAAACTATCATTTGTATTAGTGTCACCTTTGTAAACCCTTACGATATGGAGGGTCTCCATTCCAAGTAGTGGGTTGAATCTAGAGCCCCAACCTTGACATGCTTCCTCCCATATTTTAACAAGAAAACTTTCAGGGTAACCCCTCTCCAAAACATATTGAGTATTTTGCCCACCTCTTGACAATAATCCCCTGCCCATCCCCCGTACCCCACCCTCCCCCAGCACCTCTATTCTTATCCTATCCAAACCACTCCACCTCATTGCTATGATCCAATTATATACAACTCTACCTCATTCACACCCACATTTCATGCACATCTTACTTTCTTTTATTTAGCCAAACTACTCTGCTCTCCCTTACATCCATCATCTTGAATTCACATGCCCTCTACTATACTTTTTTGCATCTTACTCTACTTTACCATCACAATACAATAACCACCTCAAACTATTTTAAATTAAGTCCAGGCTTACCACCTTCTCTTCTACTATACATGCAAACTAGCATTGTACCATCTCCCCCACCCATCCTTATCACAAACTGCAAGGCAAAACACCTAATCACATTATCAAAGCCCACTCTGCAGTTAAAGCATTTCCAACCTTACCTTCAGCTGCACACATATCACATGATATCTTTATTTACACTGTACTACATTCAAGCACACAAACACCATGTTTACTATTGTTAAACTCACTATCACAGTGACATGCTCCTCCTAACTTGCCTAGTCTCTTTACTCTTAATTCCCAACCTCCTACAGCTATACCTTCACACACCCCCCACACACCAATACACGTCAACAACCTCCTCAAACCCTCTCCCCAATAAACAGCACAGCTTCTCACATATCTCCTCCCAGCTTTTCCCCTATACCCTCCCATTCTGTTCAAGCCACAAACTGGCCTCCTCACTGCCTATGAAACCCCACTTGACATCAGTACCCACACCTAGGAGTAAAAAACACTTCCCATGGTACGCATTCCTCATTACCTATCTAGTCAAATGTGGAGACATACACCCTAACCCTAGCCCACTCTCTAAGCCTAACCACAAGAGAAAACTCAAAGACTTAAACATACTTACACTTAATCTTAGAAATATATGTAATACAATAGCCCCACTGCATGCTTGGATTGATCAAAATAAACCTGATATACTAGCCCTTACTGAAACATGGCTACACCCCAATGTAAAAGACTCAGAAATAATACCGCCAAACTTTGCAATAACCAGAAGAGCTAGATCTAAAAAAAGGGGGAGGGATGACACTTCTATATCCCTCTACACTCAACATCACACCCTACACCAGTAATATACCCATCTTTTCCATTGCTGAGGTACTAATCTCCTTTTTGAACCTCAATATATCAAAAATAATTTGCATAATAGTAATATATATCCCACCAGGTAACAATATACTAGTGTTGGAAAATATTTTATCCTGGACATCCCAAACAATAAACTTTGAAACAATTATCTTAGGAGACGTAAATATAGATTGGCAAACCATAGATTTCCACTCCCCTACAAATATTATAAATCTGTATGTTTTTTCTCAGCTTATCAATGCTCCAACAAGATAAAGCAAAGATCTTACCTGCCAGTCCACCTTAGACTGGATTCCAGTATCCCACCTTGCCAATTACCCCTCTTCTAGTACACTGTCTAGCTCCCTGAGCGATCATCTGCCAGCTTACTCCCTTAGAACAAACTCCCAACAACTAAGAGTACACACTATAAAATTAGTTAGGAACTCAATTCATTTTTGTAAGTATAAATTCAACAATCTCCTACAGGAAGTAGACTAGACTCCCTTTAAATAACTACCCCTTAATGATACTGTACTATACTTTAATAACACCTTCCTTCACATACTTAATACACCAGCTCCCATTCGTATGAAAAGAATCAAAAAGAACTCAGCACTGTGGCTCTCTAAGGAATGTAAACACCTGATGAAGCAAAGGGACCTAGCCTGGTCATCCTGGAAGCAAAACAAAAATGAACAAAATCATGTTAATTTCAAAACACTATGCAGCAAAGTGACAAAACTAATCAACAGAGATAAGAAGTCATATTATTCCCAGCTTCAGCTCTAGCATAAAATCAACCCCAGTAATTTTTTTCACTCCATATCTTCTCTACTTAACCTTGGATGAAATGGAGAGCACCCCATATCACCTGATACCCTCCATCACAAATAGCCTAAAACTTTAACAAGCACTTCATAAAATCAATTTCAGACCTACTAACTAACACCCCTAATACTTGCCCCCTCCCACACTCTTCAACCTATTCAGACACCAACCGCAGGCCATCAACTACTTCTAACCCTGTCATTACTAACCCCCCCTACTCAACAAAATGTCATACAAACCCCATTCTCATTTCAGCCCATATCCACTGACATCATTAAGAAACTGCTACAAAAACTAAAACCCTGCTCTACTTCAGCTGGCAATCTCCCCTATACTCCCTCATACTGGCTGCTAACTCAGTCGCCTACCCAATCAGTATCCTTATAAATAGGTCTTTATCTGCATCAGAAGTAACTACCATATGGAAACAATCTCATATCACCCCCATCCACAAAGGAGGCAACTCTTTTGATCCATCCAATTTCCATCCTATATCCATCTTGTCACCCATATCCAAAATTCTGTAGAGAGCTATCCATTAGCAGGTGATGCAATATCTACTGCAAAACAATCTTTTAACCAAAACCCAACATGGCTTCCAACCTAGCCACAGTACAGCTACAGCCCTATTATCCCTTACAGACACCATGAATAAGGCCAGATGTTCAGGATGCTATACAGCCTCAGTATTCCTTGATTTCTCCAAGGTTTTTGACATAGTGTCTCACCTCTTACATTTGAATACACTGTCTAACTTAGGCTTCCTCACATAACACATTAAAATGGTTTTATAGCTACCTCAAGGATTGTAAACAAGCAGTGAAATGGTTCAACAAACTCTCACCCTTTCTCCACAACCTTACTGGAGTTCCCCAAGGTCCTAGGACCCCTACTATTCAACATTTTCATAAACAACCTTCTCACTGCCTCTCACCCTGGGACAATCATTCAATACGCTGATGATTCCACCATAATCTGCACTGCTCAGTCACTACCAGAACTACTCTCAAAAACTCAACAGTCCTTTACAGCAGTTGAATCCTGGCTAAGAAATGCCCAACTATTTTTTAATCCAAAGAAGACAAAACTAGTACTCTTTCATCCCAAAAACACCTCCCCTGTCAGTGATCATTTCAATATCCTTGCGTCTGATAACACTGCCATAGAAATAGTGGAGGAAACCAAACTTCTAGGTGTTATCATTGACAATAAACTTTCATTTGACCCCCATATACAGCAAAATATAAAGAAAACTCATCAAAAACAGGGACTCTTATATAGAAACAAGCATTTCTTTACCGCAGCAACCAAAACTACCCTTGCAAAAACATATTTACTTCCCTCCCTTCTTTATGGTGCCCCTATCTTAACCAACTTACGAAATTCTACCCTAAGCAAGTTGGAACAGTGCTACAACAAACTTGCAAAGTTTGCCACAAGTGCTAAATATCACACACACCACTGTAAACCACTCCTAGAATTGAAGTGACTTGAACTACCCAACCAACTTGCCTTTATTCAGCTATCCATCTTGCACAACCTTATTTTCAAGCCTACTGCCTGCCCTGCACTAGCCAATCTTGTCACACCTTACACACCAAATCAATCCCTATGATCAGAAGACAAAAATCTCTTAGCTATCTCAAAACCCACAAGAAAATCTGGTCACTCTCTGTATTCATGCTCTGTCTATATACATTGGAATTTACTACCTCTAGCTACCGGGTCTATGCCTGGCCTCACCTATTTCAAAACCTCTTTAAAAAATCATCTCAAAAATACATGGCTCTGCTCCTGCATAAAGCCTGCCTAATGCTCAGCTCTTCCTCTTCTGTCACATTTCAGTCCCTCCCAGACTGCAAGATCTTAAAGCTCTTCTAACTCCTTCTCTGCTTCTATACCATATCCTTAAGCTACTGCTCAGGCATTATTGCTTCTATTCTTCTTAATTCTCGCTCGCTCTCTATCTGCATCAGTAACTTTCTGGCTGCTATTTTCCTACCTGAAACTAACATTCTATTTTGCATGTGCTGTAACAGTCAATGTGACACATTGCACTACCTACGTATTTTTTTTTTGGACACTTATCTACATAATGTATGATGAGAGTGACTATTATCGTCTGTAATGTTTTAACTGTATAGCATTATGTAGATGTGTAGTAATATATTACAACATCTTGTAGCAGTTTGTTCTTTCAACTTTTTTTGTATAGTATTTCTAATGTAATCTTTATTGTATTTGATTATACTGTATTTGTATTGTTCTGTATGTGGAGCTTCTCTTCCTGGGCCTCTGCTGAAAATGGGTTCCTGTAGACCCAGTCAGACCATCCCAGTAAACTAATATCAAATAAATAAATAAATAAATAAAATATCAAACTCTGAACACATCCTGGCTGCCCTCACCAATTGCCCTTTAGAAATATTCTTTTTACAGTATTGGGGGTGGCAACTATTAAAATGTAACTGTCTAAAACAGTAGTCTTTCTAAATAAGGTTAAACAAAAACATTTAATAATTTCCTCTTTAGTTATAGTTACATCAAGATAGTTTAATTTGTCCATCTAATGTTGGTGTGTAAATATGAATAACGTGGTAGTTTGGTTGAAATATTGAATAAATTCATCCACTTCTTGTGGTGAGTCTTTCCACAAAATATAAATGTCATCCAGGTAGCGTAAATAAGTTGACTAATAGTTTGAAAAACATGAATTCAAAATAAAAGTCAAATCCTATGTGTACATTACTAACAACATGCACCAGTGGCAACTCCACATGACTGCCTAAAATATTCATCTTTGGAATATAAAAATTTTTAACAAAGAATAAATTCAATTAAAACCATAATAAAGTTAATAGTGTTGTTGTCCAGTGTAGTTAATTCAATAATA
This sequence comes from Protopterus annectens, assembly GCF_019279795.1. NCBI lineage: Eukaryota > Metazoa > Chordata > Ceratodontiformes > Protopteridae > Protopterus > Protopterus annectens. The sequence continues at coordinate 188,079,569 of NC_056727.1, forward strand.
CTCTAAGCTAATATGGTGGGGCATGCATATGAAAAGATCTATAACAACTATAGTGAGACAACTATATACTGTAATAATCATGTTTAATTTTAGTTAAAAATTCCCAGGAATCTTTTAAAATGTGGCTCACTAAATGTAAAGCACCTTTCAGGATACGATCCACAAAAACTCCCAATGGGCATGTTTTAGAACCTTGACCTGCTACTAAGAGACAGTATGAAGGTTGAAAATCTCTTTATGTATTTTGGGTATACCAAATACTGGAGGTATCAAAGACGTATTATTACATAAAAAATTATTAGTTTCCTCTGAAATAACATTCTTCAAAAGAGTATCCTCGAGAAATAAATCATTCTTTTTATAAGCAACAAAGATTTCACTCTTAGAAGTAATTTCATACTTGGTATTGTCCTGTAACCTGTTGAAAATCTGACAAGAATAGTCCACCTTTTCTTCGATAACAATGTCCCTATCTTTATTAGGTTTCATAATTCTTAGAGTGGGGTCTTTTCATAGTGTATGTAACAATTGTCTTTCTTCCTTGGATAGATTGTAATACCAAAGGTAGAGGAATTTGATAAATTATATAAGTCTTTTTCACAACATTTTTCAAACATACCCATGATCAGATTTAGGAGTGGATTAAAAGTACTTTTTAAAAGAAAATTTGCAAGAAACCATACTATTGTTCTTTATAAATTTCTGCGAATTCACTTGAAAATGGTGCTTCCTTATAAAAAGTTTAAGCTCAATAAGAGAATCAAAAACATCTAACTCAGAGTGGGGTACAAATTTAAATTCTTTACTAAATAATTTAAAATATAATTCAATTACAGCCATCTCTGTATAATTAAAAATGTTAAAACCTTGAAAAGAGTGTATAATATGGGTCTATATTATATAAGCGAACGCACTGAATTGCAAACGCTATATAATCGACCAACAATTCCTGAAAATTCAAAAGTCGAACACACAGATCAGCAAATTTTTTTCCAATGGAAAAAAGTCTCTGATCCGTAACAAAAAAAAAAAAATCAAAACACAAAAGAAAGTGGGGTGCTTTGCCCCCCCACCCCTACTTAAATATACCAACTACGAGATTGCACCACAGTGGAGGAAATGGCAAAGTCCCATAAACGGCCCGGTGATTTTTTTTCCCTAGGAAAAAAATCGCTGTTCTGTGCTTTCAGTATTTTTCCATTTTGTGTAATGACATTTGACTAAAGAGCGTTCGCAATTCATTGTGTTTGCTAAAATAATACGGACCCATAATATCACCAAACTCTGTTTGTATAATACTCTCAGAGGTGGAGGGACAAACTTGGAAATTATTTAAGTATAAAAGCTGTTCTGGTTGAGTTAGTCTACTTCCCACCCCTTCCACTACCCCTTGCTCATCTCCTCGGGAAGGCAAGTGATTGGGATAAGAAATGCATCCCCTGGCTGTTCCCTTGCCAATTTCCAATCCTCAAGGACTTCCAAAGAGAAGGAAAATTAGTGTTGTGATCATTACTCACAGTCTCTATAAAATTGGGAATATTGATAAAAGGAGCAGGGGTGGGTTTAATGTGTCTTGTACTTGTTGTTCCAAATTGTTAAAATTATCATTCTAACTAGTATTGATACAAGAATTAAAATGTTTCAGAATTGGATATGCCTTGTGGTTAGCATAGTCATTTTGGTCTGTAAAAAGTTTCTTTTGTTTCTCTTAATAATAGTCGTGGCCTGTTGTTCAACTTTGAAAAATATATTATCATATTTGTTCTTATTAAACTCAAATAATAAATCATTATCTATACAATTGTTCAATAAAGTCAGTTCATTTAATAATTTTTTACTCTGTCCATCATTCCATTTTATAATGAATTGCACCAACCAATCAATGCCTGTCAAAAAGTGCAAGAAGTTCAGCATGTTCGGGGGTACCAAAAAACAAGCCAGTAGGGTATTTAAATAGTCTAAGTCCCTTAGGCATACTTTTCTGATGCAAACATTCAGAAATGTACAAGTTGTCAACCTGTAAATTACGCACCTTATTGACTTTCTTTCCAAAATTGTCTGGCATGGAATTAAGACAACTGTATTTGTTAGAGGTAATATTGGTAGTTTCAGTCATATAAAAATGTATATCCTGGTTGCACCATTGTTGAAAATGTCTGGGAATTGATGATCCCAACAAAGCCAGAGTTGTAAATCCATTCCTGGTAATGTCTTGGATCCGATGAGGGTTCAAAGTAGAGTCAGAATTGTTTAATTCATTTACAGAGTACATATTCTCATGTGTTCACCTGGAAACAGAAGAAGAAGGCAAGGAACCATTCAACCCTTGCAAACTGAAACCAATTTTGTCCAAAGTAGAATTTAAATGGTTATGTTGTTGAAAAAGGATTAAAATCAATTGCGTTAATTCATTTTGAGGCAAAAGGTGTCCTGAATCAACATCATTCTCACAGAGTTGTTAGCAATAGTGTTAGAATTCTGATTAAATATACCTGTAGCAAATTCCATAATGTTATCACTCAAACACTGCCATGCTCACAAGAGAAACTAATGAAACAGAATGAAAGCATGTGATTGTACAGCTAATAAAAACACTAACAACCAAAGAAAAAGTAAATGTAGAGTCGGGCAACCATCCAGGAATATGGTCATAAATAAAAAAACTTCAGTATTTATTACATCAAATAGATGGTTAAGCACGTTCATCCCTAGGATCTCAATATTCCTTTAGAACCATTGAACAAACAACCAATGGACATTTAAATAGATATCACCAAGGTCATGTGACATTAATTTAAATCTATTATCTATCAAATAAAAAATAATCAGATTTATTTTGAATAAAACTTGTTAATAATAATATAAATCTGTCACCAACATGTTACAAACATCTGTGAAAATCCAAATAACCCTGTGTACGTATTATAACAGATAAAAATAAATAGATTATTATAATAAACTTATTTACAAAGTGAACAAAATGAAGAAATTTGTTAACCACTTAGTAAATATAAAAATTAAATATGTTAAAAGTTTGACAGTTAAAAAAGGAGGATTATAGCATAGAAGCTCTAAGTTTTAAAACTGGTGTGCCACCGTAGCTGTGCCTGGCCATTGCTAAGCAAAGCCACAGGACAGGGATGGGGAGGTAGGTATAGCATCATTTAGCTGAGAGCACATATGGTGTCCGAAAGCGCATGTGTATGGGGAGGAAAACGTGCCTGAAACCCGGTAAGTGAACGCACGCGCCACGCACCATAGCTCAAACAGGAAAGTCAGGGGAAGAAAATAAGGAAATGCCGCAGTAGGGTAATTGGAGTACAACTGAGCAATTAACACCTATTAACTAACAGCAGGCAATCGACGGCAGCTGACAAGTCTGCTCACAGAAACCTGAAAAACAGGATAGGGGAGGTGTCGGATTGCAAAGAAAAGAGAAATGTCATAGCAGAGCAAAGCAAACCTGCAGTAGACCGGCCATAGAACACATTACGCAAGATAAGCCAGGTGTAGGAAAGTACAAATGAAAGCAGGCTGCTGGATGCATGCCAGAAAATGGGAGGTGAAACGTGAAGAAATGTAAAGGGAAGGGCAAGAGGTAATCCACGGCAGCCAAATGTAATTCAAAACCAAAGGCACCACAATAGTAGTTCCTGTCGTAAAACACATAAGATACTCTGTAGCTACGATCATATATACACACCCTATGACATCAGCGGTATTCACAGCACAATAGTATAAAGCATGAAAGCACCCCACACACACCTGTGTATTCCCAAACACTGCACCATAGGTGTACACATATGGGGAACTTTTACAATGTACATGTTGGGAGCTGCCATAGCTGTGATTCATCACCATGTGTTAGAGACTGACGGTGTTGTGGAGGATGATGCTGACAACCACTGCAGGCCCCGGAGGAGGAGAAGAGTGTTCAGACCAAGGGTAACCTACCAGGGGCTGCATGACCTGGAGATACTAGAGCATTACAGAGTGGATAGGGACATCTTACAGCAAATAGTTGAGCTGTGCCAGCCATGCCTGAGATCCAGAAACAACAGAGGGGAACCCATCCCCGTGGACATGAAGGTATGTGTAAGCTTGCGAATACTAGCCACAGGTATCTTTCAAAGGCCAAATGGAGATATAATGGGGATCTCACAGGCATCAGCATCCAGGGTACTACATCAGTTCCTGGATGCCATGTTACCACATGCCAGTGAGCATATATACTTCCCCCGAACTCAGGATGAGTTGGCCAGCAATATGCGTCTCTTCCACCATGTGGCACACTACCTGGAGGTACTGGGTGCGATAGACTGCACGCACATACATATCAAGTCACCACCCGGTGAGCATGGTAGGTGCTACATAAACCGCAAGGGATACCACTCCATCAACTGCCAGGTCGTGTGCAATGCCCAGGGCATTATCATGGATGTGTGTGCTGGCAGCCCTGGAAGCTACCATGACTCCCACATCTGGCATGCCTCACAGCTGTATCAGGTATTTGTCAGGGGGGACATCCCACATGGCCAACTTGTGGGGGATGCTGGCTATGCACTGGAGCCATGGATGATGACTCCCATCAGAAATGCATACACACCCATGCAAGAACGCCATAATGAGGCACACGCACAAACCAGAATCATCATAGAGCATGTGTATGGGATGCTGAAATCATGGTTCCGTTGCTTGGACATATTTGGTGGAGCCTTGCAGTACTCTCCAGGCACGTGTGCCCACATCCTCATAGTATGTGCCATGCTACATAATATGATCCTGCGGAAACAGCTGCAGCAGGGACAAAATGGTGAAGGCCCTCACAGCCCGCTGCAATTGCCAAGGCCATCACAGGCACAGAGGGATTCAGACCATGAACACCCTGTGCTAGCCCCAGTAGGCAGATGGAGGTGTGCCTAATATGCCTATGCCTTGGCAAAGAGGGAACATATAGCACATACTCTGACAGTGTAGGTTCCTATGGACTGACACACCTCTCCACCTACACACACAGTAAAATGGATGGCACACACACACGACCACCTGTAAATTGTAATGTATAGGTGGCCTACTGTGTGACTCCTACATAGGCAGCCCTCAATCATTGTACACACAACAGCTATTGAAACAATGAATGTCAACACCTGAACAGTACACGCACCTATCAGCATATGTTGGTACTGTGTGTATAGGTTCCTAGGTACATCGGTAGGTACACGCCCGATTGTCAGAGGCCATTCATCAATCAAGGCAAACAGTGTCTGCTGTCGCCACCACATCGAGTAACCAACTGTCGCTCAGTGGAGCAGAGCCAATTGCGGGATCCATGTGTGTAATCACTGTTCCCCACACACTCTGCATGGATTCCCTGGTGCGTTAATGAGGGGCTCCATATAATGTAATCATGGATGTAGTGGCAAAGCATGGGGTGTACCCATGACAGGTATCTGTCACCCCAGCATGCTCCACCTACGGTTGTGTGAAGGTGTAGCACATTATAGTGTGTGGCTCACTGTGACATACATACCCAATGCTGGAGCACATCCATTAAACATCACTTGGACATACCATTAATAGGTCTCATCCATATGTAAACTAACTGAGTTACCCATTTGATCGCAGTATGGAGTAACAGCCGTAGTACAGTCCACATACAAAACGCCATAACACGTGTACAAATCCCAGATACCCAAGTGGTAAATGCAGTGACTGTCGTGCATGTTCCCAGTCCCACGTCCTGCAAGGGATGTAACGTAATCCCGAAGGCACGAATAATGCATGTTGGATGCAGGTCATCAGAACATGTTTAGCACATGTTAGTGGAAATATGCATTGCCCAGTGCTGGTAAGCATCATTTAAATATGACTATACGGATATGTGCGAAACAGGGCTAAGCTTCTCTGAATATTGCGCAGATCATGGTCAGTGATGTCCAGAACAGGTGAAACCAGCATTATTCACCCCTGTACTAATAGTGCCTGCTTTGAAGGGTAAAATGACCACTGCCAGGAGTAGAACACGCAATCATGTACACAATCACCTAAGCTACCCAAGATGTACCAACGGCAGGTGTGTAATGTGACAGGTTCAAACACAAACGTGCGGAGTCCAGGTAACACCGACATGTACACATTGAAAGGTGTATTCTACCTGTCACTCTCTCTGTCATATATATATATATACATACACATATACATAATATAGATAGAAAGGGTGATATAGAGATATATGTTGATATATACGGATTCACCTATATCTGCAAATATGTAGATAGGTCAACGACATGTACACAACCATGGAGGTACAAATAAATAGGATACTGCCAACTATGGAATGTGTCACATACCAACACGCGTAATCACGAGGCTGAAATACCAAAAGAACACAGTACCGGAACACTAGAACTGCGTGTAATATTATGACGATATTAAGGGACATTTAGTTATCACTGCCGGTGTTGTGGACCACGTAGGTACTGTATTCAACTGTGTTTGCGATTGCCGTAGTCTGTGTATGTGTGTGTTGAGGGTGCCGTGTGCATTTCTGTGGGACTGTAATGTGTGTGTGTGTGTGTGTGTTTGCATCGTGTGTCTGTTAGTGCTAACTCAAAGGTAGATCATTACGGTAGGTGTGGTTATAGCTGGCCGTAGGCATACGCTTACCACCTGTCCCACTTTAAGAGGGACAGCCCCTCCCTGGGCAGTTGTGTCCTGACAAGAAATATTAAAAAGGGCAAATGTCCGAGATTGTAGGACATAATTATGTCCCATATAGTATGTAATAGTTGCATTAAATAGTTATGCCTGTATCTAAAAAATGTAAATGTTACATAAAACATAATAAGTAGCTAAAGTGCTACAAGAATAAGTATGTATTCAGGATAAAAGTAAGTGCTATCCTGTGTACTGACTGTGGGTATGTGTCGGCCTGTAAACACCGATGTGTGGCCTGCAAATGTCCCACTATGGCCATTTGAAAAAGTGGCAACCCATGCCAAAGAGGTTCAGTCACCAACACAACTGCAATGAGTGCAAATATCGGTGACAGAAATACATGGGACAGCTGTCATTTAGTAACATTCCTTTACATATTGCTGTATTTCCAGAGGTGTGGAAGTATCAACCTCACCTGCATACTATATAGAAACCAATTAACAATGGCCCAATGTATAAGCCATAACAACCATAGTTTCAGTCTACTAACTGATAGGTCTTCAATTAGGGAAGGACACCACACACATATATGGAATAAGTAGAAATGCAATCCCTACAAACCTGTATATGCTATGTATACCCACCTACATCTCCCATACACGAAACAATAGAAATACAGACTGTAATAACATCACAAACCTCCACTCACTCAATTACATCTGCAGAAGCGTTAACATACCTTGTGAGAAACACATTTGTAAAGGTGCCATGTGAAATCGTAGCTGTTGTATAATGGAACAGACGGCGATGTTACAGGTTTTGTTTGCAATAGTCCCTTATTAGATGGTTGAGATGACAGGTACACTCACATTTAGAACCACATACTCTAGCCGTCACAATCCACGGGGGACATGAATCCTAAATATCCATGTCTCTACAAATAGCACTTGCAATTCCACACAACAAAACACATACAGGCTGTCTCCCCGAAGGTAGGGCAAAAGGGCAACGCCCAAGTGGAGAATTCAATTATACCCCACTGTTGCCGCGTAATTGGCGAATGGAGTAGCTGCACAGCTGATGTGCATGTAATAATCTACTCAGGAACACCAATTGGTGGCAGGAAACCACATGTTACAGGTATCGACGTATATAAGGATGACTTGACAGACATTCAAACTGTATGCTCATACCATAGAACTGTTTAAACAGTAAAGGTGTAAGAGAGATATGTACGAAAGTTCGGAATGCTAACAAGGTATGTAGAACACTTCAGTATGTTAGTGTATGTATAGCCTGTTTTGTATTAATTAAAAGTGTCCGCAATGCATAAAGTGGGAAAGGGTATTATGTAGTGATGTCTTGCTGAGCATAGTAATGCTTGTAGAAATTGTGTGTCCTGCTGTGGGCCACAAGGTAAACATCACAGACACCACAAGGGATGCTACATGAGGGCTTTAAACAGAACAATTCCACACCACCCGCTGTCAGTGGTAGGGTATGTCCATCAAGTACGTGCCATAGCAGGGAATAGTATATGTTGATATAACTGTCACAGTAGGCATGTGTATGGGCTTATAATGGCAATAACATGCCTAAGGTGGTCCTGCTGTGCAAGTATGGTTTGCATTATGGGATAATATATAAAATATGTGTAATGTACAGTATTGTAGGTAGATATGTCAGATATTCTACACAGTTATTTCATGCAAACATAAGGTATCGTCTATTGGCATGTACAATACACAATAACAGGATACATATGGCTTTAGTCATGGGACACTGTAACAGCATGATAGCTAATTGAAATGGAAGAGCTACTCAATTAACCATGCACAAAGGACATGTAATAGCTTCACAGGTTCATAGTGAGGTACTATGCTGTCTGGCAAGTCTATGTGTAAGCCCAACTACAGTGTTTAAACTGGCAGCACCTCTCTAGGGTAGTGTCCAGTCTGTGAACAGCAGAACTATGTGTTACCTGAACCTCTGCACAGTACAGCCATTGCAGTGATCCCTGGCATATATGTGTGTCTCCCATCCACCAAGTGAGGTATCTCATAAACAGTGCTACTGAGTGTCCCTGCGTGATGTACATAGGAATCATGTTCCAAAGCATGGCGAGTGTCTGGTTTGGGAATGTAACCCTCAAGAACAGCCCACTCATCATTGTGTTTGTGCACATATCCATGAGCATGTTGCTCTCAATTGCTTTTGCTTATGTCGCTTATGTGGAGTATATCCATGAATATTGTTGTGGACATGGGCCCTGTATGTTCAGCAGAGGTCACCCCTGAGTATGCAGTATGCAAATGTGTACAGTTGTGGTGTCCATAGTTCTGCCGCATACGTCAACCATCGGAGCTCAATAATCCTCATGGTGTGTTAATGTTGTGGTATGTAAAGCCGTTGCTGTTCTGTAAGGTACACCCTAAACGGGGTGTTGTACCCTTGAATGTGTGTATACGTCAGGTGTTTAGAGGTACAATGGGTGCCTTTGTTCCAGCTACAAACCCAGTACAGATAAGGGTGACCACATAGAAGGATATCCATGCCACATTGACAATATGGTTATCAAAGGAGTGGGTGCTATATACGTGTGTACTAAGATCCCGTATAATGTCACATGTATGTAGGGGACTAACACCTATGTGATAGTCAGTGGGTGATTGGTGTAATCCAAAGGGGATGTTCATGCACCATGTGTCATGCAGCTTGAGGCCATGTTATTGACATCGGGTATCCATCACAGTGACACCCTTATGGAGGGAGTCTGTATCAGCTGGTGGATCAATCATGGCGCCTTGTATGCAGTTGTCTGGAAATCTAGTCAGGGAAAGTCCCTCTGTGATAGCCTGTACCCCAGGGAAGCATATACCGAATATGAGGGGCCCTATGACTGAGGACTGTGGTATGCCAAGTGTAACTGAAATACAGTAGGTACTATGGTATGCTACCCTCATTGTGTGGGTCCTGTCCGTGAGCCACTTTGCATAACATCCTGAGATGTAGGGGTCGATGTGCAGGTGGATGTGTATGTTGTCAATACCAGAATGGAGAACAGTGCTGAAAGCCAATGAGAGGACAATGTAGGCTGTGTGGACCCCTTTACTGTCATCAACTACCCTGCTAACTGTACCAAAGGAGTCCACCAGGTTTAGGAGCCATGGTCTGGCTGTAACAAGTCCAACCTGGGTGGCAGCAAAGGTCTGAAGCCCACCAATGTCTCTGTGAATGACTTCCATGATGATGTGCCCCATAGCCTTGCAGAACAGTCCAGTCAGGCATATAGGGCAATAGTCCTTCTGGTTCATTGTGGTGCCACCTGTGTGGAGTGTGATAACTGTTGCTGTGTGCCATTCAGGGGCCACAATGTCTGATACAAGGCTATTAGTGAATCTGGTGGCCAAGTGGGGAGACATGTCGTTCTGTGGTTTGTGTAAATCACAGCCTGGGATGTTGGATGGTCACATGGATTCTGTGTTCCAGGCCTTAGAAAGTGCAGGTTGGAACTGTGTAGCTGTGACCACAGGGACCCCGCAATGTTCCTGCATGGATTATGGCCCTGTAGGGAGTGAGAGGGTGTAAAGTTAGCATTGAACCCATCCACCAGGATGTTGCCAACATCACTCGGTTCTGTAATGTTCCTGAGTAACCGTCGTATGTCAGAGCAGATGTGGGTATTGCCATTGACTACTGACATACCTCCATAATGCTTTGTGGTACACTCTGGAATGTGTCACAGTAATGTTTACGTAGCTAGGTTTGGAGGATGTGATAAGGGATCCCGAAGCCCTACTGAGGCTGACCAGTGAGCTACCCCACCCATGGGATTGTACTCCACTTTGCAACAGCCTCCACCTTTTGTTGTACATTATGTCCATGGAACTGGACCCCCAGAGTGGCGTCCGTTATCTGGTGGGTACCATCATGGCTCTATTTGGAATAGCATGATCCATGCAGTGGTGTAAGTGCTAATGAAGTGCACTGGGGTATGTTTCAGCATTTGTATGTGCATTGTTCATCTGCACGGGTGTCATGACGTTTACTACTGCTGTCATAAGATGTCTGTAGTAGGCGTTGTACTAATCTTGTACTGTGTATACCGTGAAGGGTGTGGTGCCAGGATGTGGATAACAAGGGTGATTAGCATATGTTCGAAAACTACCAACGAGGGGATAACCACAGGTGTGGAACACCAGTGACGTTGGTAATGCCCATATCTAGGATATTGTTGGTCTTGGTGGTGGTGTGTATGGATTGATCCAGCCGAGTGGAGGTTATGAATCCTGGACAGCATTGGCCTAATGTGTCGGTATATGAGTAGCTATCCCAGTTAAGTGTGGGGTAGTGTCAGTCGCACATCAGTAGTACCTGTCTGAACCCCACTGTCCAGTACACCAAGAAATGATGGCCGGTAACCGTGGGGTATGTTGTTGAATCTGTAGCATGTTACAATGTGTATAGCAGTTCTGGCCACAGTTAGTTGCACGTGGATCACCTCTGATGCATTTTGTTAAGTAACCAGCCAGGAGGTGTGTACAACATAGTGAAATATGGACACACCTCAGCCGTGGGTGTTCCGGTCCAGGTTACATGACTGAAAGGTGTGGTCTGCGTATAACCTGTCAGTGCAGGTGTGCTCTGCAGAGCCTAGAGCCAGGTCCCAGTCACTGCAGAGATATTGAAGTGGTCCATTATAAGGAGTGCCTTGCCTGCGTGCGTCAGAGATGATGTCAAGCATTGAGTCACACGACCCCATGTTTTGCTTGCCTGTTCCCATTCTGGTGGTGAATGTTATTGGAAACTGTGCAAGACAGGAAGTATAGGAGCAGCAAGAGCCTTACATGTTATCTGTACTCCCAGGGCTGACAGGTGCAGGTCATCTGTGCCAAAGCATCGTGTTTTGTTGACCATATCATTCAAAGCGGACAGATACTGGATGCCTGTGGAATGACAGCAGAAGCATAGGCAACTGTTGAAGTGAAACAGTCAGTTGTTGTACAGTGGTATCTAGTTTGGATGAATGCAGAATGCTCCCCAGGGCTTGGCTGATACCTTCTGGGCTACAAGACTGGAGAGCTATTGCATGTCCCTGCACATGTAGTCTGGGAAGTTACATCTCAGGGCAGTCACACTTAACATGGAGAATGACAGTCAAATTGTACCTGGTGAGGTGTCGCATGGGTGCATAGGTTATGTTGCAGAACCAGTTACCCAACATCTAGATGTAAGCGACTATCGCCTTGTGTAGCCTGCTGAGTGGGACATCAGTGTGACCGCCTACAGAGTCACCTATGACTGGTGTGTTGGGTATGTTATAACACCCTATTGTCTGTATTTGATGGGCACACATGAGTCTGTGGGCTATAAGTAACTGTTGTTGTGTTTGGTGATGGGAGCTGCCTCTGGAGCCCACACAGAGTATGGAGAGGTTCTGCAAATGTCGTACTCATACTATGTGTGGCCTGTGGTGGTAAAGATCTTGTGAGACTATGTGATGAGTGGGATGTGTTGCAAATGTTACATGTCCCCACATGAATGTCAGGTTCAGCCTGGGTTGGTGAGAGCATTACCCCCAGCATGGCTACATATGTGCATCTCCCACAGGCTGTAGTGTCGTATATTGGGAGGTGAGCATTGACTGTGTACATGAAACAATTGTTCTATTGCCACATGTTCGCCATATTCATCATATAGACAGGCAATAGCACTGGTACATGACAGTTGGACATGCCTGTATATTCAACCATGTCTCACAAGATATGTGAGTTACGTGCGTACAACAGCTGTTGTACTGTAAGCAAGCTAGAAATGTAAGGACAGACAGTGTACTTGTAAGAAATGAGTTGGAATGGGTGCTATAGTAATTACTAGCTCATGAAGTGCTCACAAGTTCTGAACAAGTGCTGGGCATGAATATGCAATACAGATAAGGTGTTGGATAATATCAACCCACTGCAACCCACAAGTGGAGACGACAGTCATAATTGGAGGCACTGCACTATTACCCTGCTGAGTATGGTCTGCAAGTCTATGAACCTTTATCAAAGTAGATGTTAGCAGTACAGAAGTAGATGACAGTACGGATGATTTCACACTGCATAGTATGCCTGTGACAGGTCATAGGACATCATCACCCATACCATGTTCCAGCTACACTGAGTATACTAGATGTACCTTTGTATGTCACAGGAGTGTTCTACCAGTGGCCTGTTGACAGAATCAACACTACAAAAGGTGTCAGAGTGACGTGCATATCACACCGGTGGCAGCTACAGTAAAACAGGGTTAATGTTTTGTAATCCCTCCTCATTGTAGCCCATACCATACAGACAAATGGGAGGCATCTGTGTATGTAAGGATGTGAATGGCCATGACCTAGGAGCAATAGCTGTCTCAGTGTTGTGGACAACATACAGAATGGGCTTTGTGGGTGAGGTGTGTGACATATGTGCACAATCTGACAGCTGATAATAGCATTGTCACTGCTAGGTGAATAACCCTGCACCCATTAACTACCACCTAGGCAGCGGTCAACATTATGGACACTGTGTAAGGGATGGTGCTGTGCAGTTCACCTCCCTGAGTTGGTGACATCTCCAGGTCTATTAGGTAGTCATACGAGGCACCCATGTCATGACAGGGTGCCATCCATGAGCATGGAGATCATTGGACAGGCATACTAAGCACTCGGGCGACCAATAGCGGATCACATATCACCTTTAAGGGCTATTGGCCATGCGTGGATGGGCGATACCAGCCTTCACAATCCTCACCTCCACTATGCAGCATGCTGGCTACCTTGCATAAAGACATGTGCTACACTGTGATGCTGGACATGCTACACTTACATATCCTTATCTGAAAGACATACATCATGAACAGCCACCATCCTACTACAAGGATCGCCACATGCTGGACAGATCCCTGTACCATACATGTTACATACTCCCGCCATACCATGCAACCCTGTCCATCAAAGCTGCACATGTCATCTCTGTCATACATGGTGTGATGACCGCATGGTAGATGTATTATTAACTGTCTGGATCAGTAATGTGGCACTGATACACCTCGCAGTGGCAAAATGGCTGTCGGATACAGCTAGGAAACCTTGCCCATACATGCTATAGTTGATAACCATCCCTGCAAATGACGTCTGGCTAGCCATTGTCCCATGTCTATCACATGTGCAACACAGGCGATCTGTGTCAGGATGTTGAACTGCTGTACAGTGCCGTGTAGATGTGTATGGCAAAACACATGCATGTAAAGGTTCCGTGCGTATGTGTGCATTGTCACTGCTCATGTCCATTAAGCCAGTGTATGTGTTGATATGTGACATATACACAGCATCAAGGTCAACAGCATCACTGTGGACACATCCAGGCATGTGCTGATAGGTAAGAACACCAGTACAGGCAAACAGACATGCCCACATCAAGACAGCATTCACATGGAGTATGAACAATGTAAAGAGGTGACACACATATATGGTGATGATATCCAATGCATAACGGGTGTTACATGTGTGTGACACAAACATGTCAGTCGTGTCAGTGTCATGATGATTTGCAAAGATAACTGTGCAGATGTACTAGATTTAATATAAATGTATGTGCAGCGGTATCTCTGTACATCTCTGTGATACTGTGACCTGTCACCATCATTATGTCTTCCAGATAATGCCTCATTCATGCCTGCCAGCGTACAGCCGCCAGGAGGATGATGTCCTCATCCTGTACCTCCATGAGAACTATGAGGTGTTGTTCAGCCATGTGTCACAGCATGCCCAGCAGCATGATGACCTGTGGCAGGACCTTCGCAGGAGGGTTAATGATGTGGGTGGCCATAACTGCACCTACCAGAGGGTGCGCAGATACGGCACGGACTTGATACGACATGCAAAACAGTGTGCCACTGCAATCGCCAGGGAACACCAACCCAGCCCCCACTCACACACACACTGAGGAGCTACTGGCCAGCCTGGGGACACCCTCAGAACAGCATCCACAAACACTAGCTGCCATCGTGGAGGTGGGTGTCTCCCAACCAATGAGCTTGGAGTTGCCTGGTAAGTCACTACTGCACATATGACTATTATATCCCATTTAGTTGCATGTGTCACTGTACAATATGTAATGTAACATCACATGCAAGGTATGTTTATACACATGCTGCATACTACAGTATGTGCACATGTGCATACTATATGCTATTGTACAGGCAAATGTGTTAACATGCACAGTGCACCCTGTGGCTGTCATACAGTCATGGATAATGTTCAAACTGCTGTGTCACCCCTATACAGGTACCTCTGGCATGCTGCACAGACATCAGTTCGTTGCAGGTGAGACTGTCATCAGTATCAGGCATGTTAATGCATATATTTATTCACCATGTGGCCAGTTAACACATGTACACATGATGTATGGTTCAGTCACGATATACAGATCGCATCTCCCATCATTCACACTGGCTACCCATGTGCAATATATACAAACGAAATGAAACACCAACATAAACCACAGTATCTGTCATTGCTACATTTGTGGACAGCTGTGCATACAACGGTGGAGGTGTTGTTCAATGTATGCATATGTACTATACATTGGAACAACACATGTGTGGTACGCAAACAGTACCACACAGTGAGCTGGGATATGGGCAGCCCACAGGAGTCACCATTGTGTTATATGCCCCTGCAATGGGTGCACACATTGTGATGTGCCATCTGACATGTCCCAGACATGTAGTTTTCTGGCTGCAATATTTGCACACTATCCCATAATACATACCCCACATACCAAGCATATAACCCATTGTCTGCATAGCCCTGTGGACGGTGACATATCTGACATCTATGGGTGTATGCCATATGGGACTACACAGACATGTGAGATAGACGGCCATCTCAATCATTTGGCCAACACATGTTCACACATGGCCATGGAGGATGGCCAGAGACATGTAGCCACACAGTAGATGGGATGTGTATACACCCTGTTGCACATTGTCCACACATGGTCCAACTATAGCCTTAGTTGACTGATTATACAGTTGATGTGGTACACTGGACATCCTAAAAGCCTGTGCACAGTTAGTGGAAGTGTCACGTAAGTCGACCATATAAGATGTGTTGAACATCACGACTGTGTCATAGCATGACAGTAGTCACCTGTACAGCTTCCACAGACATTGACACCACATCAGGCCACAGATACCGTACATTTCCCTTGCTGCTGTAGGACATCACCATCAGCCGTGCACCTCGTGTGTGTGGTACATCAATGTCATGTAGGACATGGTGTATTGACAAGTCTGCCATGTGTGGACATGGTTGCCAGGCAGCTAAGACTCTGTAGTAGTTGTGCAGGGGTGTCATCCGTAGGTCTTCCAGTGATGGGGACAGAGTAATGCTTTTAGACATCTCACTCCACATGCATTCCCTATCGGCATCTTTGCCTTTGCGGATGATGTCATCCACCTAGAAATATGCCTCTGGGAGTGCTGTGCACCAGTAATCTCGATAGCGCATTCTGTAACTGCATAATGCTGTAGTGTGATAAGGTAGTTAGGTGCATGTTCGACTCCCAGCCCTGCGAAGTCTGTGTGTGTGTGTGTGTGTGTGTGTGTGTGTGTGTGTGTGTGTGTGTGTGTGTGTGTGTGTGTGTGTTTTTCCGGCTGTCTGGGGACAGAGTGATGCTTTTAGACGTCTCACTCCACATACATTCCCTATCGGTGTCTTTGTCTTTGCGGATGATGTCATCCACCTAGAAATATGCCTCTGGGAGTGCTGTGTACCAGTAATCTCGATAGCGCGTTCTGTAACTGCGTAATGCTGTAGTGTGATGAGGTAGTTAGGTGTATGTTCGACTCCCCGCCCTGCCAAGTGTGTGTGTTTCCAGCTGCCTGGGTACAGAGTAATGCTTTTAGATGGCTCAATCCCCATACATTCCCTATTGGCGTCTTTGCAGATGATGTCATCCACCTAGATGTATGCCTGTGGGAGTACGGTGATGCTGGAACTTGGTAGCGCATTCTGTTACTGCATAATGCTGTAGTGTGATAGACTAGACAGGTAGGTGCTCGATTCCAAGGCATGGCAGGTATGTGTGTTTGGCAGTTATACCGTATGTGTTGGTATCTGTGGGTGGCTAGCTGCGGGATGTGTTCAATGTGTTTTGTTGCTGACCTATATAGTGTCCACACCCTGCATATTCTGCCAAGACACTGGGTTGTCAACACATACATTCACCAATAGGTCTGGTGAGTAACTGTCAACAGCCCTACTCTTACCCTTGATACGGTCTGACCCATGTGACACAACATAACACACGTGCCTTGATAGTAGCAACACTACATGATGCAGGTGGCACATGTTGTTTCCTTTTCATTCCTGTCTAATGCATTACTGTCATGTGGTCCGCTGTTGTGATATAAATGCCATATCTACATATGTGTGTACATGTATATGTATGTATATATATATATATATATATATATATATATATATATATATATATATATCCATGTATATATGTATACAAATAATATATATGATATATGTAGATGTAGAGGTGGACATAGATGTGAACATATATGTCTGGGGACATCAGCAATATTGAATGTTTGTGCCAGATGATCTGTATGTGATAACCTGGGATCTATGTATATCTGCCATGGTGTGGTGGTAATGCACATCGTCTGTAGTGTGCAGGGCCACGGGTTGTAGACGTGTAGACACTGGTTATTTTGTTGCTGGGAAGACCATGGGACATCGAATATGGTGAGAGTAAGGCACCTGTTGCCAGTTGTGTATGGCTCTGAGCGACACTGAGCAGTGGTTATTAATTTGGAGGTTCGGTATGGGTCATATAACTATTCATTAGAAGACTATACTATGCATATGAGGTTGACTGTAGTGTATCACATTTATCACCAGGGTGTGCTGCTGGTCCCTGGAGTATATGTGTGTAGTCAGCCGGGTGCAGGTCTCGAATATAGTTGACAGCATGGGAGGGGGTCAGGCATACTGTATGTACATTGCAGAACTGTGCCTCAGGAGTGCTCCTGCCTTAGCACACCTAAGCTAGGGGTGTGTCTATACCTGCCTGGTGACACTGGGACGGATGACAGCAGTGGTGGGGTAGTCAGGGTGTACAGGCTGCACAAACAGGTGTTGATCAGCACAGTCAGCAGATGACATGGCCAGCCCACACATGAACAGTATGTTAATGCGAGCAAGCAGCATACACACAGGTTTTGTCCACACTCTACACCACCGGTGTATACCTGCAGGGACATTTCACGACACAGTCCAACCAAATGACACGGGCTGCAGCAGGCAACATATACCAACATGTGCTGGAGGCTGGGGCAGTGAGGATGTGTATGCTGCCGAACAACCCTTACTGGGGTGACATAAGACTTTATAGACTGAGGGTGACTTACCAGGGGCTACATGGGCTGGGGATGTTGGAGCACTATGGGGTGGACAGAGACCTCCTACAGCAGGTTGTTGACCTGTGCCTGCCACACCTGACACATCAAACAGGCCGGGGGAAACACATCACAGTGGATACCATGGTATGTGTTGGCCTAGGTGTACTAGCCACAGGTACCTCACACAGCATAACTGGGGATATCATGGGTATCTCACAGGCATCTGCATCCAGAGTATTGCACCAGTTCACAGACGCCATGTCAACACATGCTAGTGAGCACGTACATGTCCTCAACACACGTGATTAGTAGACCAGCAATATGCATCTGTTCAACCACATGGATGACTACCCTGGGGTATCTGGGTGCTATAGCCTGCACACACATACACATCATAGCACCACCCAGTGAGTGGGGTAGGGCCTACAGTCACTGCAGGGGCATACCCTCCAACAGCTAGGCCATATGCAATGGCCAGGGCATGAGATTGAATGTGTGTGCTGTCTGCCCTGGAAGCTATGATGTGTCCGATATATGGCTTCTGACACAGCTGTAGCACACCAATGCCAATATGGACATCCCCTACAGTCTCCTAGTGGGGGATGCTGGGTAAACACTGGTGTCGTGGCTGATGACACCCATCAGCAATGCACACACACCTGAACACTCACACCATACTGAAGCGGATGCACAGGCAAGACATATACTTGTGCATGTGTTTGGGATGCTCAGTTCACAGTTCTGGTACCCAGACACATCCGTTGGAGCTCTGCAGTATTCACAAGCTACATGCATACAAGTTGTTATGGTATTTGCTATGCTACACAATCTTATCCTGCAGTAACAGTTGCAGCAGGAACAGCATGGGGCAGGGCCACACAGCCCAACACCACTGCCAAGGCCTGTACAGGCACAGTGTGACTTGGTGAAGGAACTACCTGAGCAGGGCACAGTCGGCGAAAGCCCGTGCACAGTATGACCTGCCTTTGGCAAAGAGGCAACACAAGGCATATGCACTGACACAGTAGGTACCCACGGATGTCCCCTCTCGGACCCGCACACAGTACAATGGATGCCAAACATGACAGCACCTGTGCTTGGCCATGTATAGGAGGTAAACTGTGTGCATCCAACATAGGCAGCACTCCAGCACTGTCCTCAAGTCTAGAACACACCCAGGGTATGTCTATTGACCTAACAAGTGGCAGTTGTATTAGAATGTGTAGTTACCCATTGCTATGGTATGTATGTGAGCATACAAGTGACTGTGGTGGCCAAATGTTAGGGCAGCAGACAGTACACATCCATAGTGGCACCATGACCTCTGTAGCACATACGGGGGTCACAATGATAGCCTGTAGTACAGAGGGTGTCCTAACCCACTGCAGATTATGGGCTGACCATCATGTGTGTCCGTAAGCCCACACACATTCCATGCAGCTGGACAGATATGGACCAATACAGACAAATGATATACGATGGCCTATGGATATGCCCAATGAATGACCCCAACTCCCTAAGACACACACAGATGACAGCAGGCCAGGCAGTTTGATGTAGGTTGTGTAAGCTAGGACGTCCAACACCACTGTGCTGGTAATTAAAGCTGGGAACTGACGTACCCTGGTATCCCTCCAACCAGCAATTTAGGTAGGTCCACACATTGACATGGCGTACCCGGCATACCAGTACAGTAGCAGCAGATGTGTACAACTGTTGGCTGTGCCCCCGTCAAACCTACACATGTGAGAGTCATGTGCGCCACCCACGGTGCTGTATAGGACTGTGGTTGTGGTTGGATGTCCCCCCACGCTATGCAGACATGTAGCAACTCTCAATGCCACATGACCATTAGCTACCCTGCAGACATAGCATGACACCTGTCTGTGTAGAACGGAGGGGTCAGCAACACAGTAATAACTATCTGGACATGTGACACATGCAATACAGTTGACCATACTTGGCATGCTCACACACATGACGGTATGACAGTAATGTCGGTCGACAACATGCGTAACAGTCATACTGGGCATGCTCACACACTGAAACACAGGAGTGCCAGGCATGCATACACCAGTGGTCCAGACATATCTGCCAGTACATTGCTATACTGTTGGATGTCTGCGCTGTATGGTGTGTGTGTGTGTGGTCTATTGTCTGTACAGATGCCATGGTCTATTGTTAATTCACATGATGCTTCGCTGGGGACGGCTTGCACCTGTCACCACTGGGCTTTCGGATATTGGCAAAGGCTCTTGCTTCCCCTATAGTGCCTTTTTTAGGCAAGGCTCAAAAGACAAACCCACCTCCATAGGTATCACAAGGGATAAGAAACTAAGAGTAATGCTACTCAATGCCAGAAGTCTAAACCTCAAGATGCATGCACTCGAAACTCTCCTTAGCATGGAGAACATCGATATCTGTGCAGTAACAGAAACCTGGTTCAAGGCTCCCGAGAGCACCCCAGCACTACCAGGTTATACCTCATACCATGCTTTTCGCCCCAAACTTGGACCGAACCACAAAAGGAGGGGGAGTATCAATATTCGTCAAAGATACCCACACCTTCAGGTTGGTGGCACAGCACGAAGCATCAGAGACTATCCATGTGCAACTAACAGTGGGTAAAACTGCCTTCGAGTTTATAGCCTGCTACAGACCACCCTCCCAAACCCAGGAACCCCACTCGGCCTTCCTGAGAACACTGGAAAATATGGAGTTCTCTCCAATCACCATTATATTGGACGACTTCAACTACCCAAACATAGACTGGGAGCATTACTGTAGCTCCAACACCCTAGCCCAAAGGTTCCTAGAATTTATAAACTCAAATGCTATGGAACAACTTGTTACCACTCCCACAAGAGGGGAAAACATACCAGACCTGATCATCACCAACATGGGGACTCTATGCTCCAGACTAGAAGTGTATCCCTCACTGGTAAGATCAGACCATAAACTAATCTCACTGGATATTCACATCCCGACCCCACCCCCTGCCCAGAAAACCACAGTGAAAAACTTCTCTAAAGCAAATTTCACACTTCTCAAAACCGAGGTGGAATCCTTCAAAGCCCCCGAGCCTGTGGAAAATACGGCCCAGACTGCAGAATCCTTTATAAACGCATTCTATGAACACCTTCAGGAATGCATGGATCATGCAATCCCAAATAAAACCAACACCCAGTCCTCCAAAGGCAGACGTCCTGTCTGGTGGACCCCAGCCATAAACAAACTATACAATAGAAGGAGGAAGCTACTACATGATAGAGCAAAATCCCAAAAAGGGAAGACATCTCTGATCAGTATTAGCAAAGAACTACGGGCACTCATAAAATCATCTAAGGCCAGCTTCGAGAGAAAAATTGCACAGGACACTAAGGATAATCACAAGGCTTTCTTTAGTTATGTTAGGAACCTGGGTGGGAATTCCCAGATATGCTCAGAATTAGTCCAAAATGACAAAAAATACATTGAATCCACAGACATTGCCAACATCCTAGCTGACAGGTTCAGCGTAAACTTCTCACACCCCCACCAAAAGGGCAAATATCTATCCCAGCAGAGTGCTGCCCCCCCTGACATCTCAGATGCTCAGGTAAGAGCCGCCCTCTCCAAAGCAAAAAAACACAGCATCAATGGGACCAGACGGTGTCCCGGGCTGCGTCCTACATGAACTCCAAGAAGAGCTAAACCCAAACATAAAACTACTGTTCAATCTCAGCCTTACTACAGGATATGTACCCAAAGAGTGGCGTACAGCAACAGTGGTCCCTCTCCACAAAGGTGGTGCCTCAACAGATCCTGGAAACTATCGCCCCATAAGCCTAACTAGCTTGGTCTGCAAAGCTATGGAAAGGATCATTATGGACCTCATAAATAAAGATATTGGGGACCTACAGACACTGGATCCTACCCAGTTTGGCTTTGTTAGGGGCAGATCCTGCCTCTTAAACCTGTTTGATTTCTTTGAAACAGTCACCAAGGCCATTGACGAGGGGAAGGTGGTCCACACAACCTACCTGGACCTCACAAAAGCCTTCGATACAATACCCCACTCGGGCATTGTAGATAAGCTCACCAGCTTAAATATAAACCCCTATGTCACTAGATGGGTTGCAAACTGGCTCAAGGACAAAACCCACATGGTTAGAATTGCTGGAGCCATGTCAGACTCCAAACCAGTTACAAGTGGCTTCCCACAAGGCTCAGTTCTGGGATCTCTCTTGTTCGGTATATATTTCTTGGAGGTACAGGCCAACACGGAAGGACTGTGGCTGACCAAGTTCGCAGATGACTGCAAACTGGGCACCATAATCGACTCTCCAGCCGACACAAGCATCCTCCAAAAGGGCCTCATAGAAACAGACAACTGGTGCCAGAGCCATGGCCTCAAGCTAAACGCCAAAAGTGTATAGTCATCCCTTTGGCAAAACAAAGTGCCCACAAATTACCACATAGGTGGTAATCCATTAAGTACAGAAGAAGTAATTAGGGACCTGGGGACCCAAGTTGATAGCAATCTTTCATTTGACAACCACGTGGCCAAAGTGGTTAGAAAAACATTTTATATAGCCCACCTAATCATGAAGGGATTCACATCTAGATCAGGGGAGGTCATCATGCCTCTTTACTCATCCCTCATCAGGCCCATAATTGAGTACAATTCCCCTTTTGGGATGTACCTTACCAGACATCTGCAGCAACTGGAAAGACCCCAAAAGTACCTCACCAAGAGGATCAAAGGGCTCAAACAGATGCCATATGCTGCCCGGTTAAAGAAACTCCAGTTCTACTCAGTGGCAAACCACCTGCTCAGAGGAGATCTGTGCCTGACGTATAAAGCCATGTCCAACCCAGAATTAATGGACATGCTGCACCTCAGAAAATCCAAATCCCATCGAGCTACGCTCTCAAGAGACTTGAACCTCAGCACTGAAATAAATAGGACATGCTGGAGGGACAGATTCATAACCCAGAGGCTCCCTTCACTCTGGAATAAAATCCCAGTCCAGGTTAGGCAGAGTCCCTCATTGACTCTCTTCAAGAGGAATCTTGATGAGTGGATGGGAGATCATAGGTTTACCCCAGGTATCACTTCTGTGTCACTGTTAGACAGAGGCACAGTATACTAACCTCGAAAAAGGGCATAGCAAAATTCATTTAAAATGGGTGGCAAAAGCCAAACACACTCTGGCTAGGCTTATGAATGCCCAAGGGCAGATAGCCTAGTATGAACCTATGAGCTATGTGCGCAGGGTACTTCTACCATCACGTGTATAGGGCTGTTCTGTTTGCGGACAGGCCGACGCCTTTGGATACAGACTGGGTAAGGCACATTCCAGCAGGTGGGAGCAGTTGGGTGTGGGTTTGCACAGTGTTAGGCACTGCTGACCTCTGGTCACAGCACCTTATACACGTTTAGACTCCACATTTCTTTGACAGTGCACTACTGGCATACTGGTAGACAAACACGCTTACAGCCGCTCACTCACCGACATTTCCGCTTACATTTGTCACTCACGCTGGGTGTGTGTGATCCCTTGTGATACATATTGCATCAGACTACATGACTACAGTATCGGGTATGTGTAACCATTTTGCGACGGCAGGCGTTCGGCTGTACGGGCTCGGCGGCCTGTCCAGTGACGTAATATTATATGCATGTTCCTCATACGATCTGCTCCCATCTGCCTGATACATGGGAACCGATACTCTGCAATGCTGACATGTGACTTGAGTTTGTTAATGCAGCTGTCCGCTGAGTCATGCTACCGCATACCTACTGCACATTGTCCACCTTTCAGATTGCACGACGGGAGACTGTAGGTGTGACATCTTTCCCACTTTGCATGGGACAGTCCCTCACCACGCATATCTCATGTGACAATACCAGAACTCTCCACCAATCGGGGACACATTTCTACAGAATCAGGGACAGGTCAAGAAAAATCAGGGACACTTTTACAAAAGTAGTGCTATTAACTTGAAACATTGACAGAATCAGAGCATATGACTTAATACACATATTCTGAAATAACAGTTGTTTATAACTCTTACTTATTGTCATTAGTCAGTAAGTGTAATTCACCACCTTTAAACTTTCAGTCAAACGCAGGGACGTACCTGACATTCAGGGACAGTTGAGTGGTATGGACAATACTCTAGCCATTGCAACTGTCCTGGTTAGGGGACATTCTCATGTTGTACATGTCTGTACTGGTTGGTTGTTACAGGTCTTGTATACCTGACACGTCGATATGTCATATGTAGTAGCATAAGCAACATTACTGCTGCTAGACTACACTTTGATTTGATATGTATATTTCTGTACTATGCATGGCTGTAGGTATGTTCTGCCCTGGTACATCTGACATTTCTACAGAGCAGGTTCCACTTTGGCCATTCAGAATGGTGGCGGCCCTATAGACCCTATATGTAGAGCTATCTCATGTGTCAAGGCAACACATATCCACAGCCAGTAGTAAACGGATGACTTCCACGGTTTGCATACGTTAAGATTATTCATGTAGCATTATAATTGATAATACTGTTTCCTATTACATGTAGCTGTTACTGATACAACAAATTGATGTCTGACACCACTACACACACTATATAGCCTCCATTCCTGAACTCACAGGCCATGTGCCATAACTGTCATTTTGCAGGACACAACTGCCCAGATGGGTGTGTCCCTCACATGCGTACGGGTGTTGAACCTCTTCTATTATGCTATCATCTATCCGAGGTGGTCAGCAAATTATGCACTTTCCGTCAGTAGCAGAACTCACATACCAATGGGTGTGAATAAACACTGTATCAGGAACAATGCATAACACCCTGTGGGACACATTTAGACGATTGGTTCTATTAACCAGACACATTCACAGTCACAGAGCATATGTATTCATTCATGTTTGTCGAGGTACAAGCTGTTTATGACTCATACATGTTGTCATCTGTCATTACCTGTATTCCGCCACCTGTTCACCTAATATCACCAGTTCTGGAAGTGTTTAGTTGGACTTTGTTACATTCTGATGCATAACTATGGGCGTCCATGCTAATCGGGTACACGGCACTGATATGGTCTCTATGTATTCCCCCAATGGTTTACAGACTATCCGTTAGATGTGCTCTTCAGGTTTGGGAGGTGTAGGCATATGCTATGCCCACATAGGAATATTAATGACTTCCACTGTGCGGGCCTACTACATCTCTGCCAACCAGCACCTGCACACTTAAGCCCATTAATGCATACCCATGGTCCACCTACCTGGCACCCCTCTACAGCAGTCGTGACAAATACTTACTGCAAGCGCAGCAGGGGTATGAGCACACCCATATGCATTGCCCACTCTCCCCGTCTCGGGACACATGTCGTACGTTTTGTCAACCCGTGTATTATCACACTTGCACAACCTACTGTTCCATGTACACCTATATCCTGCTCGTATTGGTGTCAGCAGATTCACACGTACCCTGAATTTTTGGGGTCCCGCAAAGGACACCGTTATCCATGTTTAAAGTTTAGACCTTGCAGAACTCTCCCACTGGTACTTTCCTACCGGTGTTTTGGACAGCGGCAGTGTATTGATCTGTATTGCCT